>NC_057811.1:330645938-330669200 GCF_018294505.1 Triticum aestivum | reverse complement strand
CGACGGGAGGGACCTCGTTCTCGTTCTTGTTAGATTCAACGTCTTGGTTGGAGTTGTGTGGCAGCGATGATGTCTCTTAATAGGAATAATGTCTCCTAAGTTTTATCCCCGTCCCAATGGTGTGTCAAGCATCGTCGGAGGGAGTATGGAGGTTTGTCTCCGTCGGATCTCACGGGATTCGGTCGGTGCCGGTCTTTGGTGGATCTATTTGGTTCCGGCCTTCGTTCGTCTTCATTTAGGTGTTTACAAGTTTGTTCCTTCTGATCTATGATTTTCTTCATCGGCGATGGTTGCTACTCTGGTGCGCTAGTCTTATGGGGCCTTAGCATGACGACTTCCGGACTGTCTACTACAACAAGGTTTGCCCGGCTTTGGTGAGGGAGGGGCGATGACCACGGCGCACCTTCGGCTCGCTCCAATGTTTAGTCGTAATTTTTATTACACCTATTGTTCTTGTACTGCCATGGTTGAAGATGAATAGATTGGAAGTGTTTTGAAAAAAAATTGCAACAAAAGCTAGTACCAACTGCCCAGGACGATTGTTTCATTTTTTTTTAGTTGGAGCATGATTGTTTGGATGGAAGGACGAATCCATTTCTTTGGCATGCATGTTGGTGGCTCACACGACCTGGAAAGGACGGGCACTTAATCCAGACACGACACGCCCATGAAAGCAGGAGAACCGGAGAAGGAAGCAAACATGTGAGAGATATACGAGACGGTCTTTTCCAGGACATTGCCATCCCTTACTTCCAAAATTAAACAATGCTTTTAGCTTGACTGGTTCTGTGCGGTCGGGAGCCCATGCATCTCCTATCTTTGCTCCCAAGCCCACCACCCCCCGCGCCCTTTTAAAGCGTCGCCCATCGCGGTCTCCATCTCGTTCTCGAGACGACACGCCGGTTCCTCTGAAAGAGCCCGTCCACGTCGATCGCCGACCAACCGGAGGAGACGCGCCTGAATAAGAAGACGACCGTGCGTCCCCATTGCTCGGCGGATCACCGGCGCGCATCGCCATGTCTTTCACCGGCACACAGGACAAGTGCAAGACGTGCGACAAGACCGTCCATTTCATCGACCTCCTCACCGCCGACGGCGTCTCCTATCACAAGACATGCTTCAAGTGCAGCCACTGCAAGGGGACCCTCTCGGTATGCATTGCGGCCCCGGCCTCAGCTCAAGCTTTTCGTCTTGAATCCAATGGCAAATATGTTTCGCTTTTGTGTCTTCTTATTATATACGTATACGTCTGTGCAAAATGGGAATACTGGCAACATGGCTTGCGTTTCATTTTCTGCATGGCCTCTAGATGTGCAACTACTCTTCCATGGATGGTGTCCTCTACTGCAAGACCCATTTCGAGCAGCTCTTCAAGGAGACGGGGAACTTCTCAAAGAATTTTACGCCAGGTAATGCGAAATCGCAGTCCTAGCATACTGCTGACCAACAGATCTTCTGACATTTTGTTCCGTTACTCAGGTGGCAAATCCGCAGAGAAGGGCGAGGTACAGTTCCAGTGTGCAAACGTCGCATCTTCCCTTCTCAGAAATTATTCGCCGGTTCCCGTCACGTGTGTTATGGGTAAACTATTTACATAGCAAATTCAAAATCTCCTGCAGGCAAAGGCTCCAAGCAAGATGTCATCTGCCTTCTCTGGAACTCAAGATAAATGTGCGGCCTGCCAAAAGACCGTGTACCCATTGGAGAAGGTAAGAGGAATGTTGTAATGTTACTTACTTCGACAGTGGAGCAAGAGGCAGACATCGATGGAGTTGCCAAATATACATGCAAGATCTCGAAAATAATTTGGCACGTAAATAATAACCACATTGCAAATCTTTACGTTTGGGTTCAGCTAACTTTGGAGGGCGAATGCTACCATAAGAGCTGCTTCAAGTGCTCGCATGGTGGCTGCATCCTGACGACCTCCTCGTACGCCGCACTCAACGGAATCCTCTACTGCAAGATCCATTTCTCACAGCTGTTCAAGGAGAAGGGAAGCTACAACCATCTCATCAAGACCGCGCAAACAAAGAAGGAGAGCGTGGAGGCTGCGGCTGCAGCAGAGGCAGGGGCAGGGGCAGGGGCGGAGGCAGCTGCAGCTGCAGCAGCAGAGCCGGAAGCGCCCCCGCAAGATGAAGCATAGAGCAAAGATTAGGAGCAAAGCAAAGGAAACAACAGAACCAAATATTATATATATAAAAAAGGCTCCGCAATTTACAGATAGTAATTTGCAATACTTCCTTCCCTGCTTCCATTTTTGTACGGCCTCTCAAAGCTTGCTTTTGTTCAAGCTGGAATTGTATCATTTCTCGAAAACTTGTCACCTGGACATGAAACTATTGGTTTGCACAGCCAAAAATATTACTTTGCGTTGCACGCATACTTTCTTTGAATTCTCTGAACATAAGGGACAAAGACATTTCTTTTAGGGCCTTTTTGATTCAAATGATTTGTAAAGGAAATTTGGAGGATTCCAGGGTTTCTAGCCTACATGTGCCATTCCAAAAATTCATGAACATGACATCCCTTAAGTGTACGATGTTTGACATACTTATTAGGAATTGATTGTGCATCATGATCATCTCATAAGCATCATTTTCATTCGTTTTAATATGAAAATATGGATTAATTCAACCCTCATCTTTTTCATAAAGGTCTAAACCCCTAAATTTGCCAATTGTCCAACATACCCTTTCAAACAATTCTTGGCATGGCCTCAATTTCATCATGTGGGCCCACAAAATCTAAGGATTAAAAAGATTTAATTTTGATTTTGGATTAAACTAATTAAAATGAAAATTGATAATACGTATAGATTTTTTTACCTATTTAAATTGAGGATTTTACATGGTGAAATCTCTTGAAAGCGTATATTTAGCCTTCCAATATTATTAGGAACCTACAGTAATTATTCCATAAATTTTGGAGGAATATATAGCACACTTACAGTTTAACCCCAAATACACATTCATAAGGATTTATATCCATATAAAATATAAACACATTCTAGAATTATAATTTTTTATGTGGCTTGGAAATAGCTAGAGGCTTCACCTAAATTTTTCATAAATTTTGATACCCCCAAGTTAATTTAAAACACAACAACAATTATGAGAACCATGCTACCTCGAGGGCGGAAGGCTATGTGAGACGATGAAGCCAGGAAGGGCTCTCGCAAACTGTTGATAGTGAGACAGAACAACACAAAGAGGATCTTATCCTCAACAGCGCGTACGGGGAGGCATCCGAGATGACTAGTGCGCGGCCGGCCCAAATTTTCGGCCGGTCGGCCGGCGCCTAGTATTGGATATCAAGTTTTAGGTTTCTCCAAAGTCAAACTTATTTAAGTTTGACAAACTTTATGAAAAAACATGCTAATATCTACAACATCAAATGCACATAAAAATACACATAGTATGAAAATATATTTTATAAAGAATCTCATGAGATTAATTTGATGTTCTAGATGTTAAACTTGGTCAACCCTAGCTAAACAGGTTTGACTCTGGACAAACGCAAGACTTCTTATTTTGAAACCGAGAGGAGTGCTTGAAAGTTGAAACTAGAACAACGATCATTATCATTAGCACACTGTAACAAAAGATACAATAAGAAAGATACTTTTATTAGACGAAAAATAAGACTATTTATTACGGTTCTCTCTATAATAAAGTCTATCTCTAAAGACTCAAGTATCTAGCACGACAGAGATGGTATCGCGGTCAAGCTTCAAATCATCAAACGAGGCACCAACGTCGAGCAGCTCCTCAAAGCTCTGTGCAGCCAGCCTCATGATCCGGAAGGCCTGCTCCGTCCCTGTCTGTTCAAGTACAACTGATCTGCAGTATGCAAAGAGCACCGCGGTTTTCCGCGTACTGCCAAACTCCTTGGTCACCATGTTACCAGCAGGGAACCGTATCCTCAGCTTGCAGACCGTCTCTCCTTCCATAGGCTGCCCGTCGTCCACCGCAGGTGCCTCTATCTCCTCAACCTTGGGCGCCGGAGCCGCCTCGATCTCGTCAACCTTGGACGCCGGAGCAGGTTGTGCATCAGAGGCAGCGGTGTTAGGCATTGCGGTTGCAGGTTCTTGTGCAGCAGGGGTTTCACCGCTTTCGAGCGTTGCCGTTCTTCGGACTATCTTGGGTTTGGACGTCAAGCTGGGCTTCGACTCAGTGAACTTGCCAATGCTTGTCAGGAAATCGTCGGGCTGCTGGACAAGGCCGCACCACTTATCGAGCAACTGCCCCGTGACTGGGTCGAGGACGAGCACGGCTGGAAGCTGATCATGATGGACATTGTAGTAGCAGCACACCTTGAGCCCCTCGTCGCCTTTCCGCCCCCTCTTCTCCAGAAGCAAGAAGATGAAGTTGTCCTTGATCACCTGGACGACCACCTCGTTCGACCACAGGTCCCGGTTGTGTTGCTGCGACTTGAAGTCGCCGCTTGACTGTAGGTTCACCAGCAGCCACCGGACGTTGCTCGCCGCGTGTGCTTTGGCGTCGTGGAAGCTTCCACCGAACATGATCTCGTACGGAGGCCGGAACAGCTCTTCCAGCGTCTTGTTGGTCTGGCCCGGTTGCCCCTCCAGTGCCTCCATGCGGCCGTCGTTGCTGTCAGTTTCCGCCGCCTCCAAGTAGGCGCCGTCGTCGCTGTAGTACTCCGACTCCGTGCCGTGGTACTCGTCCTCCGCCTGCATGTCACCGTACCCGTCGTCTTCTTCCATCGCCTCATTGCCCTCTTTCCTGTTATCTTCTTCTTCGGCCACCTTGTTTCGTTCGTCATGGTCGCTCATGTTGATTTCTTCGGTTTCCTTTGAGCCGGTGTCACCATCAGATCCCCACCCGGTCGCGGTCATGTCAGGCATAAATGTATATTCCATCGGCGCCGGACGATCGACAGACCATGGAGACGGCGGCGCCCTGTCAGCGTAGAAGTTGCCGTTGCCGTACAGCGTGGCGGGGATGGGATCGCGCACCCTGCCGTCGGGCATCGTTTCAGAGCGGGCAGCGACGGGAGCGGTGTCACCGTCAGATTCCCACCCGGTCGCGGGTATGTCAGGCATAGATGCATATTCCATCGGCGCCGGACGCTGGACAGACCAGGGAGATGGCCGAACCCTGTCGGCGCTCCATATGGACGTCGCGGCGCGGGCGGTGCTGGAACCGGCAGCGTACAAGTTGTTGGCGTTGCCGTACAGGGTGGCGGAGCGGGCGGTGATGGGATCGCGCACCATGTCGTCGTGCATCGTTTCGGAGCGGGCGGCGACGGGGGGATCGGGCGCGGGGTCGGCGCCGCCGGTGGTGAAGTAGCGGTTGATGGCGGCCTCCAGTTGCCAGCCACTGGAAGCAAGGTGACGCTCGGCGATCGCCCGTGACTCGCAGGCCGTGACCTCCATGAAGGAGTCCACGACTGCCTCTCGTAGGATGCCGTCCTCCATCTTGGGCGTGATCGAGCGGCGCGGTTCTCCGGCAGATGACTATCTAGCTAGGGCTCCCCGGTTGGTTTGTTTGGTATACCGTGATTGCGCGCAGCCCTGCCTTTATATTGATCGCGATCGACCTGCCGAGGCCGAGTACAAGTAGAAGACGGTCGCAGATCTTCCGCCCGGATTTCCTGTTGGCGCAATTGTTAACCCTCCCAGTAATATTCGGAGTTATGTTAAAAAAAACAGTAATATTCGGAGTTAGTTTTTCTTTTGAGTGAAATATTCCGGGTTAGTTTGTGCTGGCGTGAGACCGCATTGCTGACGCTTGACCTTGTGGGCTTTCCCATATTTCAGACTATATCGGGCCCCCAGCCTGTAAAGAGGTTCTATTTAGTCGATTTAAAAAACATTCATGTTTTTTTATATGAACACGAACTAGAAAGATGTTCATGGATATAAAAATGTTCCCCATTTTAACAGAAGTAGTCTTGAAACTAAAAAAATGTTTGTGAACTTTTAAAAAGTCATGAACGTAGAAAATATTCAGAAATTCTAAAATAAGACTTGTAAGTTTTAAAACAATATAATGAACTTTTAGAAATGTATATTTAGGCCATTTTTAATTAATTTATTTTTTGACCTTCCTAATGCTCCAAGGTTGGTCTATAAGAGTTTGAAGAGAACAGTAAGTTTCGCTTCGGCAATCCATGGAGGCAGCACCCCCTAGCTCCAGTAACCAACACCATAACATTAGATAAGGACTTTCCTTGTTTGCCCAAGGTGGGGCGAGCTGTTGGTGGAGGTCTAGAGGAAATGTTGGAGACGCGGTCACCAACCATCGAGGCAGTCACACAAACTTCTGACTATCATGTGGCCCCTCCTCCACTAATCCCAAGAGATATGGGAGCCCCTCTCTAGGGGCTCGCCCTTTCCAGTCTTTAAGCTTATCGTGGATAAGGATGGTCCTGAGGTGACTTTGACAATTGGTTAGGATGCGTCGGATTGGCTAGGGAAATCTGCTAGAGACTTGGCGAATGATTCTTGGACCCAGTAACACGAGCGTGCTTCACTTTTTTTTGTGGTTTACCTCCCTCGGGATGCTCAGGAGGTGGGGCCATTGGGTCTGAACAATGCATATGCAAATCCGGGGAATGTGACTGCTCTAGACCATGCTCAGGAGGTGGGGCCACCAGATGCAAACCATGCAGATGCCATTCATGCCAACATGACTGAGCCAGACCAAGCCTGGCCGATGGATTCGCACGTAGGGCTTAACCGGGACATAAATATCATGGAGTCGACATGCACGACATCTTCGGTTGAGGGCATGACTGCTCAAGAGGTGGTGGCTTACACCAAACATATGTGGTTCTGCTCCAACATTGTGAAGAAGTTAGCATCTCCATTTCTCCATGAAGTACATGCATCCTGACTTCATCCTAATAATGAGCCTTTAACCCCACAGTATAGTTTTAGAGTGGCAGACTGACCAAGTGATCAGAGCTCCATCAAGGCTACTCCTGCTGAAAACGTTCTACTACGTGCCTTGGGTCTTACTGCTGATGACCTGGTGCCGGATGAGATTGTGATGTCGCTTGAAACTGCATCGGTATTTCCCCAAAGAGGAAGAGATGATGCAGTAAATCTACGGTAGGTATTTCCCTCAGTTATGAAACCAAGGTTATCAATCCAGTAGGAGAACCAAGCAACACCATGTAAATGGTACCTGCACACAAAGAACAAATACTTGCAACCCGACGCGTAAGAGGGGTTGTCAATCCCTCCATGGTAAAAAAGATAGATAAATTTGTGGTAGATTGGATAAATAACTCTTGATAAAAAGCGAAATAAAATACGCAATAAAAAAGTGCATAAATGTATTTTTGGGTTTTTGGAATAATAGATCTGAAAATAAAAGCGAATAAAAATAGATCTCAAGGCAAATATGATAAATAATAGATTTCACTAGTGGCTTCTCTCGAGAAATAGCACACGGTGGGTAAACAAATTACTGTCGGGCAATTGATAGAAGATCGAATAATTATGACGATATCCAAGGCAATGGTCAATATATAGGCATCACGTCCAAGATTAGTAGACCGACTCCTGCCTGCATCTACTACTATTACTCCACACATCGACCGGTATCCAGCATGCATCTAGTGTATTAAGTTCATGGAGAAACGGAGTAATGCAATAAGAATGATGACATGATGTAGACGAGATCTATTCATGTAGGAATAGCCCCCATCTTGTTATCCTTAATAGCAAAGATACATGTCTTGCTACCCCTTCTATCACTGGGAAAAAACACCGCAAGATCGAGCCCATCACAAAGCACCTCTTCCCATGGCAAGAAAAATCGATCTAGTTGGCCTAACTAAACCAAAGATTCGAACAAGAAATACGAGGCTATAAATAGTCATGCATATAAGAGATCAAATAAGACTCAAATAATATTCATGGTTATAGATCTGATCATAAACTCAAAGTTCATCGGATCCCAACAATCACACCGCAAAAAGAGTTACATCAAATAGATCTCCAAGAGACCATTGTATTGAGAATCAAAAGAGATAGAGGAAGCCATCTAGCTACTGCCTACAAACCCTTAGGTCTATGATGGACTACTCACGCATCATCGGAGAGGCACCAATGAGGATGATGAACCCCTTCGTGATGGTGTTAGATTGTATCTCGTGGTTTTGGAACTTGCGGCGGCTGGAATTTTGTTTCGTCGACTCCCCTGGGGTTTCTGGAATATTTGGGAATTTATAGGGCGAAGAGGCGGTGCAGGGGGACTACGTGGGGGGCACAACCCCCCTGGGCGTGCCTGGGCTCCTAGGCGTGCCCTGGTGGGTTGTGCTCCCCACGGGCCTCCCCTTTGGTACTTTCTTGGCCCACAAGGTGTCTTCTGGTCCAGAAAAAATCTTCAAAAAGTTCCGCTGCGTTTGGACTCCGTTTGATACTGATATTCCGCGAAGTAAAAACAAGCAAAAACAGCAACTGGCACTAGGCACTATGTTAATAGGTTAGTCCCAAAAAACGATATAAAGTTGCTATAAAATTAATATAAAACATCCAAAAATGATAATATAACATCATGGAACAATAAAAAGTTATAGATACGTTTGTAGGATCGAAAGTATGTCTAGAGGGGGGTGATTAGACTACTTGACCAAATAAAAATCTAGCATTTTCCCAATTTTAAGTCTTGGCAGATTTTAGCAACTTTAGAACAAGTCAAGCAATCAACCTACACATGCAAGTCTAAGAGTATAGCAGCGGAATGTAAAACATTTGCATATAAAGGTAAAGGGTGGAGTTTGGAGGGAGCAAATGCAATGCAGACACGGAGATTTTTTCCCGTGGTTCCGATAGGTGGTGCTATCGTACATCCACGTTGATGGAGACTTCAACCCACGAAGGGTAATGGCTGCGCGAGTCCACGGAGGGCTCCACCCACGAAGGGTCCACGAAGAAGCAACCTAGTCTATCCCACCATGGCTATCGCCCACGAAGGACTTGTCTCACTAGGGTAGATCTTCACGAAGTAGGCGATCTCCTTGCCCGTACAAACTCCTTGGTTCAACTCCACAATCTTGACGGAGGCTCCCAAGTGACACCTAACCAATCTAGGAGACACCACTCTCCAAAAGTTAATAGATGGTGTGTTGATGATGAACTCCTTGCTCTTGTGCTTCAAATGATAGTCTCCCCAACACTCAACTCTCTCTCACATATTTGGATTTGGTGGAAAGATGATTTGAGTGGAAAGCAACTTGGAGAAGGCTAGAGATCAAGATTTATGTGGTTGGAATGGAATATCTTGATCTCAACACATGAGTAGGTGGTTCTCTCTCAGAAAATGTATGTTGGAAGTGTAGGCATGTTCTGATGGCTCTCTCCACGAATGAAGAGTGGGTGGAGGGGTATATATAGCCTCCACACAAAAACTAACCGTTACACACAATTCACCAAACTCGGTGGGACCGAATCAGAAAACTCGGTTAGACCGATTTAGTTCAAAATGTGAACGTTAGGTTTTTCGGTGGGACCAACATGTCAACTCGATGGGACCGATTTCATTAGGGTTAGGTGATACGTCTCCAACGTATCTGTAATTTTTGATTGTTCCTGAAGGAAATATGCCCTAGAGGCAATAATAAAGTATTATTTATTTCCTTATATCATGATAAATGTTTATTATTCATGCTAGAATTGTATTAACCGGAAACATAATACATGTGTGAATACATAGACAAACAGTGTGTCACTAGTATGCCTCTACTTGACTAGCTCGTTAATCAAAGATGGTTATGTTTCCTAGCCATAGACATGAGTTGTCATTTGATTAACGGGATCACCTCATTAGGAGAATGACGTGATTGACTTGACCCATTCCGTTAGCTTAGCACCCGATCGTTTAGTATGTTGCTATTGCTTTCTTCATGACTTATACATGTTCCTATGACTATGAGATTATGCAACTCCCGTTTACCGGAGGAACACTTTGTGTGCTACCAAACGTCACAACGTAAATGGGTGATTATAAAGGTGCTCTACAGGTGTCTCCAAAGGTACTTGTTGGGTTGGCGTATTTCGAGATTAGGATTTGTCACTCCGATTGTCGGAGAGGTATCTCTGGGCCCACTCGGTAATGCACATCACTATAAGCCTTGCAAGCATTGTGACTAATGAGTTAGTTGCGGGATGATGTATTACGGAATGAGTAAAGAGACTTGCCGGTAACGAGATTGAACTAGGTATCGAGATACCGACGATCGAATCTCGGGCAAGTAACATACCGATGACAAAGGGAACAACGTATGTTGTTATGCGGTCTGACCGATAAATATCTTCGTAGAATATGTAGGAACCAATATGAGCATCCAGGTTCCGCTATTGGTTATTGACCGGAGAGGTGTCTCGGTCATATCTACATAGTTCTCGAACCCGTAGGGTCCGCATGCTTAAAGTTACGATGACAGTTATATTATGAGTTTATATGTTTTGATGTACCGAAGGTTGTTCGGAGTCCCGGATGTGATCACGGACATGACGAGGAGTCTCGAAATGGTCGAGACATAAAGATTGATATATTGGACGACTATATTCGGACACCGGAAGTGTTCCGGAGAAGTTTCGGATAAAACCGGAGTGCCGGAGGGGTTACCGGAACCCCCCGGGGAAGTATTGGGCCTTAGTGGGCCTTGAGGGGAGAGAGAGGGCAACAGCCAGGAGGTGGCGCGCCCCCTCCCATGAGGAGTCCGAATTGGACTAGGGGAGGGGCGCGGCCCCTCTTTCCCTCTCCCTCTCCCTCTCTTTCCTTCCCCCTCTCTTCCTAGTTGGACTAGGAAAGGGGAGTCCTACTCCTACTAGGAGGAGGACTCCCCCCCTCTCTTTGGCGCGCCCAAGGGCAGCCGGCCTCCCCCTTGCTCCTTTATATACGGGGGCAGGGGGGCACCTCTACACACAATTGATATACGATATTTTAGCCGTGTGCGGTGCCTCCCTCCACCATATTACACCTCGATAATATCATTGCGGAGCTTAGGCGAAGCCCTGCGTCCGTAGAACATCATCATCGTCACCACGCCGTCGTGCTGACAAAACTCTCCCTCAACACTCGGCTGGATCGGAGTTCGAGGGACGTCATTGAGCTGAACGTGTGCTGAACTCGGAGGTGCCGTGCGTTCGGTACTTGATCGGTCGGATCGTGAAGACGTACGACTACATCAACCGCGTTGTGATAACGCTTCCGCTTTCGGTCTACGAGGGTACGTGGACAACACTCTCCCCTCTCGTTGCTATGCATCACCATGATCTTGCGTGTGCGTAGGAATTTTTTTGAAATTACTACGTTCCCCAACAGTGGCATCCGAGCCTGGTTTTATGCGTTGATGCTATGCACGAGTAGAACACAAGTGAGTTGTGGGCGATATAAGTCATACTGCTTACCAGCATGTCATACTTTGGTTCAGCGGTATTGTGAGATGAAGCGGCCCGGACCGACATTACGCGTACGCTTATGCGAGACTGGTTTCACCGTTGGGAGCACTCGTTGCTTAAAGGTGACTGGCGGGTGTCTGTCTCTCTCACTTTAGTTGAACCGAGTGTGGCTATGCCCGGTCCTTGCGAAGGTTAAAACATCACCAACTTGACAAACTATCGTTGTGGTTTTGATGCGTAGGTAAGAACGGTTCTTGCTAAGCCCATAGCAGCCACGTAAAACTTGCAACAACCAAGTAGAGGACGTCTAACTTGTTTTTGCAGGGCATGTTGTGATGTGATATGGTCAAGACATGATGCTATATTTTATTGTATGAGATGATCATGTTTTGTAACCGAGTTATCGGCAACTGGCAGGAGCCATGTAATTGTTTTACTTTATCACTAAGCGGTAGCGATAGTCGTAAAAGTAATAAGTTGGCGAGACGACAACGATACTACGATGGAGATCAAGGTGTCGCGCCGGTGATGATGGTGATCATGACGGTGCTTCAGAGATGGAGATCACAAGCACGGTGCTTCGGAGATGGAGATCACAAGTACAAGATGATGATGGCCATATCATATCACTTATATTGATTGCATGTGATGTTAATCTTTTATGCATCTTATCTTGCTTTGATTGACGGTAGCACTATAAGATGATCTCTCACTAAAGTTTCAAGATAAAAGTGTTCTCCCTGAGTATGCACCGTTGCGAAAGTTCTTCGTGCTGAGACACCACGTGATGGTCGGGTGTGATAGGCTCTACGTTCAAATACAACGGGTGCAAAACAGTTGCACACGCGGAATACTCATGTTAAACTTGACGAGCCTAGCATATGCAGATATGGCCTCGGAACACGGAGACCGAAAGGTCGAGCGTGAATCATAGAGTAGATATGATCAACATAGTGATGTTCACCATTGAAACTACTCCATCTCACGTGATGATCGGACATGGTTTAGTTGATTTGGATCACATAATCACTTAGATGATTAGAGGGATGTCTATCTAAGTGGGAGTTCTTAAGTAATATGATTAATTGAACTGAATTTATCATGAACTTAGTACCTGATAGTATCTTGCTTGTCTATGTTAATTGTAGATAAATGGCCCGTGTCATTGTTCCGTTGAATTTTAATGCGTTCCTTGAGAAAGCTAAGTTGAAAGATGATGGTAGCAATTACACGGACTGGGTCCGTAACTTGAGGATTATACTCATTGCTGCACAGAAGAATTACGTCCTAGAAGCACCGCTAGGTGCCAGGCCTCCTGCAAGAGCAACGCCAGAAGTTATGAACATCTGGCAGAGCAAAGCTGATGACTACTCAATAGTTCAGTGTGCCATGCTTTACGGCTTAGAACCGGGTCTTCAACGACGTTTTGAACGTCATGGAGCATATGAGATGTTCCAGGAGTTGAACTTAATATTTCAAGCAAATGCCCGGATTGAGAGATATGAAGTCTCCAATAAGTTCTATAGCTGCAAGATGGAAGAGAATAGTTTTGTCAGTGAGCATATACTCAAAATGTCTGGGTATAATAATCACTTGATTCAACTGGCAGTTAATCTTCCGGATGATAGCGTCATTGATAGAATTCTTCAATCACTGCCACCAAGCTACAAGAGCTTCGTGATGAACTATAACATGCAAGGGATGGATAAGACAATTCCCGAGCTCTTCGCAATGCTAAAGGCAGCGGAGGTAGAAATCAAAAAGGAGCATCAAGTGTTGATGGTCAGTAAAACCACTAGTTTCAAGAAAAAAGGCAAAGGGAAGAAGAAGGGGAACTTCAAGAAGAACAGCAAGCAAGTTGCTGTCCAGGAGAAGAAATCCAAGTCTGGACCTAAGCCTGAAACTGAGTGCTTCTACTGTAAGCAGACTGGTCACTGGAAGCGGAACTGCCCCAAGTATTTGGCGAAAAAGAAGGATGGCAAGGTTAACAAAGGTATATGTGATATACATGTTATTGATGTGTACCTTACTAATACTCGCAGTAGCACCTGGGTATTTGATACTGGTTCTGTTGCTAATATTTGCAACTCGAAACAGGGGCTACGGATTAAGCGAAGATTGGCTAAGGACGAGGTGACGATGCGCGTGGGAAATGGTTCCAAAGTCGATGTGATCGCCGTCGGCACGCTACCTCTACATCTACCTTCGGGATTAGTTTTAGACCTAAATAATTGTTATTTGGTGCCAGCGTTGAGCATGAACATTATATCTGGATCTTGTTTAATGCCAGACGGTTATTCATTTAAATCAGAGAATAATGGTTGTTCTATTTATATGAATAATATCTTTTATGGTCATGCACCCTTGAAGAGTGGTCTATTTTTAATGAATCTCGATAGTAGTGATACACATATTCATAATGTCGAAGCCAAAAGATGCAGAGTTGATAATGACAGTGCAACTTATTTGTGGCACTGCCGTTTGGGTCATATCGGTGTAAAGCGCATGAAGAAACTCCATACTGATGGACTTTTGGAATAACTTGATTATGAATCACTTGGTACTTGCGAACCGTGCCTCATGGGCAAGATGACCAAAACACCGTTCTCCGGAACTATGGAGAGAGCAACAGATTTGTTGGAAATCATACATACAGATGTATGTGGTCCAATGAATATTGAGGCTCGTGGCGGATATCGTTATTTTCTCACCTTCACAGATGATTTGAGCAGATATGGGTATATCTACTTAATGAAACATAAGTCTGAAACATTTGAAAAGTTCAAAGAATTTCAGAGTGAAGTTGAAAATCATCGTAACAAGAAAATAAAATTCCTACGATCTGATCGTGGAGGAGAATATTTGAGTTACGAGTTTGGCCTACATTTGAAACAATGCAGAATAGTTTCGCAACTCACGCCACCCGGAACACCACAGCGTAATGGTGTGTCCGAACGTCGTAATCGTACTTTATTAGATATGGTGCGATCTATGATGTCTCTTACTGATTTACCGCTATCGTTTTGGGGTTATGCTTTAGAGACAGCTGCATTCACTCTAAATAGGACACCATCGAAATCCGTTGAGACGACGCCTTATGAACTATGGTTTGGCAAGAAACCAAAGTTGTCGTATCTTAAAGTTTGGGGTTGCGATGCTTATGTGAAGAAACTTCAACCTGATAAGCTCGAACCTAAATCGGAGAAATGTGTCTTCATAGGATACCCAAAGGAGACTGTTGGGTACACCTTCTATCACAGATCCGAAGGCAAGATATTCGTTGCTAAGAATGGATCCTTTCTAGAGAAGGAGTTTCTCTCGAAAGAAGTGAGTGGGAGGAAAGTAGAACTTGATGAGGTAACTGTACCTGCTCCCTTATTGGAAAGTAGATCATCACAGAAATCAGTTTCTGCGACACCTACACCAATTAGTGAGGAAGTTAATGATAATGACCATGAAACTTCAGATCAAGTTATTACTGAACCTCGTAGGTCAACTAGATCAAGATCCGCACCAGAGTGGTACGGTAATCCTATTCTGGAGGTTATGTTACTAGACCATGACGAACCTACGAACTACGAAGAAGGGATGGTGAGCCCAGATTCCGCAAAATGGCTTGAAGCCATGAAATCCGAGATGGGATCCATGTATGAGAACAAAGTATGGACTTTGGTTGACTTGCCCGATGGTCGGCAAGCCATTGAAAATAAATGGATCTTCAAGAAGAAGACTGACGCTGATGGTAATGTTACTGTCTATAAAGCTCGACTTGTTGCGAAAGGTTTTCGACAAGTTCAAGGGATTGACTACGATGAGACCTTCTCACCCGTAGCGATGCTTAAGTCTGTCCGAATCATGTTAGCAATTGCCGCATTTTATGATTATGAAATTTGGCAAATGGATGTAAAAACTGCATTCCTGAATGGATTTCTGGAAGAAGAGTTGTATATGATGCAACCGGAAGGTTTTGTCGATCCAAAGGGAGCTAACAAAGTGTGCAAGCTCCAGCGATCCATTTATGGACTGGTGCAAGCCTCTCGGAGTTGGAATAAACGCTTTGATAGTGTGATCAAAGCATTTGGTTTTATACAGACTTTTGGAGAAGCCTGTATTTACAAGAAAGTGAGTGGGAGCTCAATAGCATTTCTGATATTATATGTGGATGACATATTGCTGATTGGAAATGATATAGAATTTCTGGATAGCATAAAGGGATACTTGAATAAGAGTTTTTCAATGAAAGACCTCGGTGAAGCTGCATATATATTAGGCATTAAGATCTATAGAGATAGATCAAGACACTTAATTGGACTTTCACAAAGCACATACCTTGACAAAGTTTTGAAGAAGTTCAAAATGGATCAAGCAAAGAAAGGGTTCTTGCCTATACTACAAGGTGTGACATTGAGCAAGACTCAATGCCCGACCACTGCAGAAGATAGAGAGAAGATGAAAGATGTTCCCTATGCTTCAGCCATAGGCTCTATCATGTATGCAATGCTGTGTACCAGACCTGATGTGTGCCTTGCTATAAGTTTAGCAGGGAGGTACCAAAGTAATCCAGGAGTGGATCACTGGACAGCGGTCAAGAACATCCTGAAATACCTGAAAAGGACTAAGGATATGTTTCTCATTTATGGAGGTGACAAAGAGCTCATCGTAAGTGGTTACGTTGATGCAAGCTTTGACACCGATCCGGACGATTCTAAATCGCAAACCGGATACGTATTTACATTGAACGGTGGAGCTGTCAGTTGGTGCAGTTCTAAGCAAAGTGTCGTGGCGGGATCTACGTGTGAAGCGGAGTACATAGCTGCTTCGGAAGCAGCAAATGAAGGAGTTCATATCCGATCTAGGTGTCATACCTAGTGCATCGGGACCAATGAAAATCTTTTGTGACAGTACTGGTGCAATTGCCTTAGCAAAGGAATCCAGATTTCACAAGAGAACCAAGCACATCAAAAGACGCTTCAATTCCATCCGGGATTTAGTCCAGGTGGGAGACATAGAAATTTGCAAGATACATACAGATCTGAATGATGCAGACCCGTTGACTAAGCCTCTTCCACGAGCGAAACATGATTAGCACCAAGACTCCATGGGTGTTAGAATCATTACTGTGTAATCTAGATTAGTGACTCTAGTGCAAGTGGGAGACTGAAGGAAATATACCCTAGAGGCAATAATAAAGTATTATTTATTTCCTTATATCATGATAAATGTTTATTATTCATGCTAGAATTGTATTAACCGGAAACATAATACATGTGTGAATACATAGACAAACAGTGTGTCACTAGTATGCCTCTACTTGACTAGCTCGTTAATCAAAGATGGTTATGTTTCCTAGCCATAGACATGAGTTGTCATTTGATTAACGGGATCACCTCATTTGGAGAATGACGTGATTGACTTGACCCATTCTGTTAGCTTAGCACCTGATCGTTTAGTATGTTGCTATTGCTTTCTTCATGACTTATACATGTTCCTATGATTATGAGATTATGCAACTCCCGTTTACCGGAGGAACACTTTGTGTGCTACCAAACGTCACAACGTAAATGGGTGATTATAAAGGTGCTCTACAGGTGTCTCCAAAGGTACTTGTTGGGTTGGCGTATTTCGAGATTAGGATTTGTCACTCCGATTGTCGGAGAGGTATCTCTGGGCCCACTCGGTAATGCACATCACTATAAGCCTTGCAAGCATTGTGACTAATGAGTTAGTTGCGGGATGATGTATTACGGAACGAGTAAAGATACTTGCCGGTAACGAGATTGAACTAGGTATCGAGATACCGACGATCGAATCTCGGGCAAGTAACATACCGATGACAAAGGGAACAACGTATGTTGTTATGCGGTCTGACCGATAAAGATCTTCGTAGAATATGTAGGAACCAATATGAGCATCCAGGTTCCGCTATTGGTTATTGACCGGAGAGGTGTCTCGGTCATGTCTACATAGTTCTCGAACCCGTAGGGTCCGCACGCTTAAAGTTACGATGACAGTTATATTATGAGTTTATATGTTTTGATGTACCGAAGGTTGTTTGGAGTCCCGGATGTGATCACGGACATGACGAGGAGTCTCGAAATGGTCGAGACATAAAGATTGATATATTGGACGACTATATTCGGACACCGGAAGTGTTCCGGAGAAGTTTCGGATAAAACCGGAGTGCCGGAGGGGTTACCGGAACCCCCCGGGGAAGTATTGGGCCTTAGTGGGCCTTGAGGGGAGAGAGAGGGCAGCAGCGAGGAGGTGGCGCGCCCCCTCCCATGAGGAGTCCGAATTGGACTAGGGGAGGGGGGCGCGGCCCCTCTTTCCCTCTCCCTCTCCCTCTCTTTCCTTCCCCCCTCTCTTCCTAGTTGGACTAGGAAAGGGGAGTCCTACTCCTACTAGGAGGAGGACTCCCCCCCCTCTCTTTGGCGCGCCCAAGGGCAGCCGGCCTCCCCCTTGCTCCTTTATATACGGGGGCAGGGGGCACCTCTACACACAACTGATATACGATATTTTAGCCGTGTGCGGTGCCCCCTCCACCATATTACACCTCGATAATATCGTTGCGGAGCTTAGGCGAAGCCCTGCGTCGGTAGAACATCATCATCGTCACCACGCCGTCGTGCTGACAAAACTCTCCCTCAACACTCGGCTGGATCGGAGTTCGAGGGACGTCATCGAGCTGAACGTGTGCTGAACTCGGAGGTGCCGTGCGTTCGGTACTTGATCGGTCGGATCGTGAAGACGTACGACTACATCAACCGCGTTGTGATAACGCTTCCGCTTTCGGTCTACGAGGGTACGTGGACAACACTCTCCCCTCTCGTTGCTATGCATCACCATGATCTTGCGTGTGCGTAGGAATTTTTTTGAAATTACTACGTTCCCCAACAGTTCCATGCTATATTATATTCTGTTTTGGATGATTAATGGGCTTTATTATACACTTCTATATTATCTTTGGGACTAACCTATTAACCGGAGGCCCAGCCTAGATTGCTGTTTTTTGCCTATTTCAGTGTTTCGAAGGAAAAGGATATCAAACGAAGTCCAAACGGAATGAAACCTTCGGGAACGTGATTTTCGGAACAAACGTGATCCAGATGACTTGGAGTCTATGTAAAGCAATCAACGAGGAGAGCACGAGGCAGGGGGCGCGCCCACCTCCCCCAGGCGCGCCCTCCACCCTCGTGGGGCCCACGTTGCTCCACCGACGTACTTCTTCCTCCTATATATACCTACGTACCACCAAACCATCAGATACGGAGCCAAAACCCTATTTCCAGCGCCGCAACCTTCTGTACCCGTGAGATCCCATCTTGGGGCCTTTTCCGGCGCTCCGCCGGAGGGGGCATTGATCACGGAGGGCTTCTACATCAACACCATAGCCTCTCCAATGATGTGGGAGTAGTTTACCTCAGACCTTGGGGTCCATAGTTATTAGCTAGATGGCTTCTTCTCTCTCTTTGGATCTCAATACAAAGTTCTCCTCGATTCTCTTGGAGATCTATTTGATGTAACTCTTCTTTTGCGGTGTGTTTGTCGAGATCCGATGAATTGTGGGTTTATGATCAAGTTTATCTATGAACAATATTTGAATCTCCTCTGAATTATTTTATGTATGATTGGTTATCTTTGCAAGTCTCTTCGAATTATCAGTTTGGTTTGGCCTACTAGATTGATCTTGCTTGCAATGGGATAAGTGCTTAGCTTTGGGTTCAATCTTGCGGTGCTCGATCCCAGTGACAGAAGGGGAAACGACACGTATTGTACTGTTGCCATCGAGAATAAAAAGATGGGGTTTATATCATATTGCATGACTTTATCCCTCTACATCATGTCATCTTACTTAAAGCATTACTCTGTTCTTATGAACTTAATACTCTAGATGCATGCTGGATAGCGGTCGATGTGTGGAGGAATAGTAGTAGATGCAGAATCGTTTCGGTCTACTTGCCGCAGACGTGATGCCTATATACATGATCATACATAGATATTCTCATAACTATGCTCAATTCTATCAATTGCTCGATAGTAATTCGTTTACCCACCGTAATACTTATGCTCTTGAGAGAAGCCACTAGTGAAACCTATGGCCCCCGGGTCTATTTTCCATCATATTAATCTCCCGACAACAAGCTATTTCTGGCGCCGTTTATTTTGCTTTCTTTACTTTTAGTCTTTATCATAAAAATACCAAAAATATTATCTTATCATCTCTATCAGATCTCACTCTCGTAAGTGACCGTGAAGGGATTGACAACCCCTTTATCGCGTTGGTTGCGAGGTTCTTATTTGTTTGTGTAGGTGCGTCGGACTCGAGCGTGGTCTCCTATTGGATTGATACCTTGGTTCTCAAAAATTGATGGAAATACTTACGCTACTTTACTGCATCACCCTTTCCTCTTCAAGGGAAAACCAACGCAGTGCTCAAGAGGTAGCATTAGGGCATAACGTAATCTCGGTGAGGCCGATTACACAGACTCGGTGGGACCGACTTTAGTAATAAGCTAACCAGAGAGTTGGTCAGGCAAACTCGGTGGGACCGATTCGCTCATTTCGGTGAGACCGAAAAGTTACGAAAGGGAAATAGAGAGTTTGCATTGCGAACTCGGTGGGACCGATTGCTCATCTCGGTTGGGCCGAAATGTTACGAAGGGAAACAGAGAGTTTGCAATCCCATCTCGGTGAGACCGAGATCCCTATCGGTGAGACCGAAGTGACTAGGGTTTCTGGCAGTGGCTATGTCAAATGAACTCGGTGGCGCCGGATAAATCAAATCGGTAGGGACGAGTTTGACTTTTGGTTTGGGACATATGTGGATATGAGAAAGTGGTTGAGGGCTTTTGGAGCTTATCACTAAGCATTTTGAGCAAGCAAGCCATTAAGTAACACCTCATCCCTTTTAATAGTATTGGCTTTTTCTATGGACTCAATGTGATCTTGGATCACTAAAATGAAAATGTAAAGTCTTGAGCTTGAGCCAATGTGTGTCCTTAGCAGTTTGAGGGGTCCACATTCTTAATCCATGCCATGCCAAACATTGAACTTCCTAAAATAGTCATCTTGAAGAAGCATTAGTTCAATGAGCTATATGTTGTTAGTGATTACCAAAACCACCCAGGGATAGTTGCACTTTCAATCTCCCCCTTTTTGGTAATTGATGACAACATATAGATCAAAGCTTTGAAAAATGATAATAAAAATTGCATAAAGTAAATAGATAGGCCCTTCGCAGAGGGAAGTAGGGATTTGTAGAGGTGCCAGAGCTCAAAGCTTAAATTGAGAGATAATTTTTTAGAGACATACTTTTCCTGTCAACATAAAGCATGCACTCATCACCAAGCAAAGCGAATGATCATATAGGGATAGAAAATATAGTATCATCCAAGCAAACATTAAAGTATGATATGATCAAACACATGATCATACAAGTATCTCACACACAAACATAAAGTATCAAACGAGCACACACAAAAGTATCAACCAAATAGCAAGAAAAACAAAGAGGCAACACTCTCTCTCGAAGCCTATGATCTATACATTTCTCCCCTTTGGCAACAAGTTACCAAAAAGTTCAAAAATGCATAGTGTTATGCGTCTCTCAGGCTTGATCTTCGGGAGGTGGTGTAGAGAGGACTCCAAGGATGAAGGCATCAGTGGATGTTGTTGGAGCTGGTGGAGTGGCAACTGGAGGTGGCATTGAAGCTGTTGCTGCTGGTGCTGAAGTAGTTGCTCTGGTGTGAGGTACTGGCATTGCAGCAGGCCTCTGACCTCTGGGCACTCTCTGAAAATATTCTTTAGTAGCCTTCCCTTTCTTCTCCTCTGCTTCCTCCTGGAGTTGCTCAACAGCTGTCTGCATCTCAGTTACTTTCAGATCAAGATCATAAAAGTTGTTCTCAATGATCCTTTCCAAGCTCTCCTGATTCTGAGTTAGGGTGGCCAAGCCCTTCTCAATCCTCAAAGTTTTCTGAATCAGATAAGCTAGCTGATCTTGTTTGCTCTTTAAGAACACTTGAGATGCCTCCTCAACACTTGGCATCTTTGCAGCTTTTTCTGCCTTTGCCTTTGCTCTCTTCTCTTGTGCTTGCTCTGAAGTAGGATCACCCTCATTCATCACAACTGTGTTGTCTTCAAATTTTGGTCTCAAAGGTAAATGCTCCTTGTCCAACAAATAAGTGCATGTGCCCATCTTGGAGTTGATGAGCACCTGAATATGTGGAGTATACCCACAAGATCTCTTCTGATAAGCTGCTGTCCTTTTGATTGTTTCAACAATCAAGCTCATGACCTTGAATTTCTGAGGCACATCAATTGTCTGCAGCAAGTTGATTGAATGGCCTCTGATCATCTTGTGATCTCCAGATTTGGGCAACAAAGTATGCCTCAAGATAGTGTTGATTGTGGCTAGACCAGACAACAAGTAATGCACAGATCCAAACTTGTGTGTCTCCAAAGCTTTGTCTGGGATCTCCTTGTACATGTTTGCCATAGAGTTGTGGTCTTTCTTCTTCTTGGCATACACATCCAAATCATCCTCATGCTCTTCAGGGGCTTTTATCAACTTGGCTCATTCATCAACAGTTGACTGGTACCTTGTACCTTCAGACATCCATACAATCCTGCCATCTGGATATAAATGAGTAGTGGAGTAGAATTGCATGATGAGTTCATCATTCCATTTTGTCAACTTTTGACCAACAAACTTGTCAACTCCACAAGCTTTGAAGCTTTCATGCACACCTAGAAAATAGTCTTCATTCTCATCAATGAATTCCCAATCAACCCACTTCATATCATAGACTATAGGTTTCTTGTCCAACAGAATGGTCTCATAGAAATCTTGTTGTTCTTTGGTGTGGAACCTTTAGTCCACAACAGTCTTCCTTCTCACAGCATAGGGATCAGACTGTCTCCAAAGTCTTAGACATGCATCCTTCCTGATGCTCATATCCTCTTCCACTGGATGAGTGTCATTATGGTCTGGAATCTTTGGTTTCAGTTTCCTCAGCACTTGGGCTTTAGCATCTTCTTCTTCAACTTCAGGCACTAGCGCCGTGTTCTTCTCTTCAGCTGGATCTTCCTGGTGCTTCTCTTGGGCTTAGAAGGCTTCTGATCTTGATCAGTAGCTTTGGGGGCAGTTTTGGGCTTTGAAGGAGCAGCCCCTGACTTGATAGCATCCCCCATAAGCTTTTGGGACTTGGGTGCTGGTGCAGCTATTGGGGAACGCAATATTTCAAAAAAATTACCTACGATCACGCAAGTTCTATCTATGTGATGCATAGCAACGAGCGGGAGAGTGTGTCAACGTACCCTCGTGGACCGAAAGTGGAAGTGTTAAGTAACGCGGTTGACGTAGTCGAACGTCTTCGCGATCCAACCGATCAAGTACTGAACGCACGGCACCTCCGCGATCTGCACACGTTCAGCTCGGTGACGTCCCTCGTAATCTTGATCCAGCTAAGGCCGAGGGAGAGTTTCGTCAGCACGACGGCGTGATGACGGTGATGATGAAGTTACCGACGCAAAGCTTCGCCTAAGCACTACAACGATATGACCGAGGTGAAAATCTGTGGAGGGGGGCACCGCACACGGCTAAGACAACTGTCAACTTGTGTGTCTATGGGGTGCCCCCCTCCCCCGTATATAAAGGAGTGGAGGAGGGGAGGGTCGGCCCTCTCTATGGCACGCCCAAGGGGGGGGAGTCCTACTCCCAGTAGGAGTAGGTTTCCCCCCTTCCCTATTTGGAGTAGGAGAAGAAAGAAGAGGGCGAGAGAGAGAAGGAAAGGGGGGGCCGGGCCCCCACCCCAATTAGGATTGGGCTTGGGGGGGCGCCCTCCACCTGGCCGCCTCCTCCTCTCTTCCACTAAGGCCCAATA
>NC_057811.1:330581245-330645747 GCF_018294505.1 Triticum aestivum | reverse complement strand
CTCCGAAAAATGCCCGAACTCATCCGAAACCATTCCGGTGTCCAAACATAGCCTTCCAATATATCGATCTTTATGTCTCGACCATTCCGAGACTCCTCGTCATGTCCTGGATCACATCCGGGACTCCGAACTACCTTCGGTACATCAAAACACATAAACTCATAATACCGATCGTCATCGAACGTTAAGCGTGCTGTCCCTACGGGTTCGAGAACTATGTAGACATGACCGAGACTCATCTCCAATCAATAACCAATAGCGGAACCTGGATGATCATATTGGTTCCTACATATTCTACGAAGATCTTTATCGGTCAAACCGCATAACAACATACGTTGTTCCCTTTGTCATCGGTATGTTACTTGCCCGAGATTAGATCGTCGGTATCATCATACCTAGTTCAATCTCGTTACCAGCAAGTCTCTTTACTCATTCCGTAATGCATCATCCCGTAACTAACACATTAGTCACATTGCTTGCAAGGCTTATAGTGATGTGCATTACTGAGAGGGCCCAGAGATACCTCTCGGACAATCGGAGTGACAAATCCTATCTCGATCTATGCCAACTCAACAAACACCATCAGAGACACCTGTAGAGCATCTTTATAATCACCCAGTTACATTGTGATGTTTGATAGCACACTGATACGTCTCCAACGTATCTATAATTTTTGATTGTTCCATGCTATTATTGAAGGAAATATGCTCTAGAGGCAATAATAAAGTTATTATTTATTTCCTTATATCATGATAAATGTATATTATTCATGCTAGAATTGTATTAACCGGAAACATAATACTTGTGTGAATACATAGACAAACAAAGTGTCACTAGTATGCCTCTACTTGACTAGCTCGTTGATCAAAGATGTTTATGTTTCCTAGCCATTGACATGAGTTGTCATTTGATTAACGGGATCACATCATTAGGAGAATGATGTGATTGACTTGACCCATTCCGTTAGCTTAGCACTCGATCGTTTAGTATGTTGCTATTGCTTTCTTCATGACTTATACATGTTCCTATGACTATGAGATTATGCAACTCCCGTTTACCGGAGGAACACTTTGTGTGCTACCAAACGTCACAACGTAACTGGGTGATTATAAAGGTGCTCTACAAGTGTCTCCGAAGGTAATTGTTGGGTTGGCGTATTTCGAGATTAGGATTTGTCACTCCGATTGTCGGAGAGGTATCTCTGGGCCCTCTCGGTAATGCACATCACTTAAGCCTTGCAAGTATTGCAACTAATGAGTTTGTTGCGAGATGATGTATTACAGAACGAGTGAAGAGACTTGCCGGTAATGATATTGAACTAGGTATTGAGATACCGACGATCGAATCTCGGGCTAGTAACATACCGATGACAAAGGGAACAACGTATGTTGTTATGCGGTCTGACCGATAAAGATCTTCGTAGAATATGTGGGAGCCAATATGAGCATCCAGGTTCCGCTATTGGTTATTGACCGGAGACGTGTCTCGGTCATGTCTACATAATTCTCGAACCCGAAGGGTCCGCACACTTTACGTTTCGATGATAGTTATATTATGAGTTTATATGTTTTGATGTACGAAGGTTGTTTGGAGTCCCGGATGTGATCACGGACATGACGAGGAGTCTCGAAATGGTCGAGACATAAAGATTGATATATTGGAAGCCTATGTTTGGATATCGGAAGTGTTCCGGGTGAAATCGGGATTTTACCGGAGTACCGGGAGGTTACCGGAACCCCCCGACAACATAATGGGCCTTAGTGGGCCTAGGTGGAAGAGAGAAGAGGCGGCTAGGGCTGGGCCGCGCGCCCCTCCCCCCTAGTCCGAATAGGACAAGGAGAAGGGGGCGGCGCCCCCCTTCCTTCTTCTCCCTCTTCTCTTTCCCCCCTCCCAAGTCCTAATCCAACTAGGAAAAGGGGGGAGTCCTACTCTCGGTGGGAGTAGGACTCCTCCTGGCGCGCCCCAAGGCTGGCCGCACCTCCCCCCTTTGCTCCTTTATATACGGGGGCAGGGGGCACCCCATGGACACAACAATTGATCGTTTGATCTTTTAGCCGTGTGCGGTGCCCCCCTCCACAATAATCCACCTCGATAATATCATAGCGGTGCTTAGGCGAAGCCCTGCATCGGTAGAACATCATCATCGTCACCACGCCGTCGTGCTGACGAAACTCTCCCTCAATAATCGACTGGATCGGAGTTCGAGGGACGTCATCGAGCAAAACGTGTGCTGAACTCGGAGGTGCCGTACGTTCGGTACTTGATCGGTCGGATCGTGAAGACGTACGACTACATCAACCGTGTTGTGTTAACGCTTCCGCTTTCGTTCTACGAGGGTACGTGGACAACACTCTGCCCTCTCGTTGCTATGCATCACCATGATCTTGCGTGTGCGTAGGAATTTTTTTGAAATTACTACGTTCCCCAACAGTGGCATCCGAGCCTGGTTTTATGCGTAGATGTCATATGCACGAGTAGAACACATGTGAGTTGTGGGCGATATAAGTCATACTGCTTACCAGCATGTCATACTTTGGTTCGGCGGTATTGTTGGATGAAGTGGCCCGGACCGACATTACGCGTACGCTTACGCGAGACTGGTTCTTCCGACGTGCTTTGCACAGAGGTGGCTGGCGGGTGTCGGTTTCTCCAACTTTAGTTGAACCGAGTGTGGCTACGCCCGGTCCTTGCGAAGGTTAAAACAGCACCAACTTGACAAACTATCGTTGTGGTTTTGATGCGTAGGTAAGAACGGTTCTTGCTAAGCCCGTAGCAGCCACGTAAAACTTGCAACAACAAAGTAGAGGACGTCTAACTTGTTTTTGCAGGGCATGTTGTGATGTGATATGGTCAAGACATGATGCTAAATTTTATTGTATGAGATGATCATGTTTTGTAACCGAGTTATCGGCAACTGGCAGGAGCCATATGGTTGTCGCTTTATTGTATGCAATGCAATCGCCATGTAATTGTTTTACTTTATCACTAAGCGGTAGCGATAGTCGTAGAAGCAATAGTTGGCGAGATGACAACGATGCTACGATGGAGATCAAGGTGTTGCGCCGGTGACGATGGGATCATGACGGTGCTTCGGAGATGGAGATCACAAGCACAAGATGATGATGGCCATATCATATAACTTATATTGATTGCATGTGATGTTTATCTTTTTATGCATCTTATCTTGCTTTGATTGACGGTAGCATTATAAGATGATCCCTGACTAAATTATCAAAGTATAAGTGTTCTCCCTGAGTATGCACAGTTGCGAAAGTTCTTCGTGCTGAGACACCACGTGATGATCGGGTGTGATAGGCTCTACGTTCAAATACAACGGGGTGCAAAACAGTTGCACACGCGGAATACTCAGGTTAAACTTGACGAGCCTAGCATATAACAGATATGGCCTCGGAACACGGAGACCGAAAGGTCGAGCGTGAATCATATAGTGGATATGATCAACATAGTGATGTTCACCGTTGAAACTACTCCATCTCACATGATGATCGGACATGGTTTAGTTGATATGGATCACGTGATCACTTAGAGGATTAGAGGGATGTCTATCTAAGTGGGAGTTCTTAAGTAATATGATTAATTGAACTTGAATTTATCATGAACTTAGTACCTGATAGTATCTTGCTTGTCTATGTTAATTGTAGATAGATGGCCCGTGCTGTTGTTCCGTTGAATTTTAATGCGTTCCTTGAGAAAGCAAAGTTGAAAGATGATGGTAGCAATTACACGGACTGGGTCCGTAACTTGAGGATTATCCTCATTGCTGCACAGAAGAATTACATCCTGGAAGCACCGCTGGGTGCCAGGCCTGCTGCAGGAGCAACACCAGATGTTATGAATGTCTGGCAGAGCAAAGCTGATGACTACTCGATAGTTCAGTGTGCCATGCTTTACGGCTTAGAACCGGGTCTTCAACGACGTTTTGAACGTCATGGAGCATATGAGATGTTCCAGGAGTTGAAGTTAATATTTCAAGCAAATGCCCGGATTGAGAGATATGAAGTCTCCAATAAGTTCTACAGCTGCAAGATGGAAGAGAATAGTTCTGTCAGTGAGCATATACTCAAAATGTCTGGGTATAACAATCACTTGATTCAACTGGGAGTTAATCTTCCGGATGATAGCGTCATTGACAAAATTCTTCAATCACTGCCACCAAGCTACAAGAGCTTCGTGATGAACTATAACATGCAAGGGATGGATAAGACGATTCCCGAGCTCTTCGCAGTGCTAAAGGTTGCGGAGGTAGAAATCAAAAAGGAGCATCAAGTGTTGATGGTCAATAAGACCACTAGTTTCAAGAAAAAGGGCAAAGGGAAGAAGAAGGGGAACTTCAAGAAGAACAACAAGCAAGTTGCTGTTCAGGAGAAGAAACCCAAGTCTGGACCTAAGCCTGAGACTGAGTGCTTCTACTACAAGCAGACTGGTCACTGGAAGCGGAACTGCCCCAAGTATTTGGCGGATAAGAAGGATGGCAAGGTGAACAAAGGTATATGTGATATACATGTTATTGATGTGTACCTTACTAATGCTCGCAGTAGCACCTGGGTATTTGATACTGGTTCTGTTGCTAATATTTGCAACTCGAAACAGGGGCTACGGATTAAGCGAAGATTGGCTAAGGACGAGGTGACGATGCGCGTGGGAAATGGTTCCAAAGTCGATGTGATCGCCGTCGGCACGCTACCTCTACATCTACCTTCGGGATTAGTTTTAGACCTAAATAATTGTTATTTGGTGCCAGCGTTAAGCATGAACATTATATCTGGATCTTGTTTGATGCGAGACGGTTATTCATTTAAATCAGAGAATAATGGTTGTTCTATTTATATGAGTAATATCTTTTATGGTCATGCACCCTTGCAGAGTGGTCTATTTTTGTTGAATCTCGATAGTAGTAATACACATATTCATAATATTGAAGCCAAAAGATGCAGAGTTGATAATGATAGTGCAACTTATTTGTGGCACTGCCGTTTAGGTCATATCGGTGTAAAGCGCATGAAGAAACTCCATACTGATGGACTTTTGGAACCACTTGATTATGAATCACTTGGTACTTGCGAACCGTGCCTCATGGGCAAGATGACTAAAACACCGTTCTCCGAAACTATGCAGAGAGCAACAGATTTGTTGCAAATCATACATATAGATGTATGTGGTCCGATGAATATTGAGGCTCGTTGCGGATATCATTATTTTCTCACCTTCACAGATGATTTGAGCAGATATGGGTATATCTACTTAATGAAACATAAGTCTGAAACATTTGAAAAGTTCAAAGAATTTCAGAGTGAAGTTGAAAATCATCGTAACAAGAAAATAAAATTTCTACGATCTGATCGTGGAGGAGAATATTTGAGTCATGAGTTTGGTCTTCATTTGAAACAATGCGGAATAGTTTCGCAACTCACGCCACCCGAAACACCACAGCGTAATGGTGTGTCTGAACATCGTAATCGTACTTTACTAGATATGGTGCGATCTATGATGTCTCTTACTGATTTACCGCTATCGTTTTGGGGTTATGCTTTAGAGACGGCTGCATTCACGTTAAATAGGGCACCATCGAAATCCGTAGAGACGATGCCTTATGAACTGTGGTTTGGCAAGAAACCAAAGTTGTCGTTTCTTAAAGTTTGGGGCTGCGATGCTTATGTGAAAAAACTTCAACCTGATAAGCTCGAACCCAAATCGGAGAAATGTGTCTTCATAGGATACCCAAAGGAGACTGTTGGGTACACTTTCTATCACAGATCCGAAGGCAAAACTTTTGTTGCTAAATTCGGAAATTTTCTGGAGAAGGAGTTTCTCTCGAAAGAAGTGAGTGGGAGGAAAGTAGAACTTGATGAGGTAACTCTACCTGCTCCCTTATTGGAAAGTAGCTCATCACATAAACCGGTTTCTGCGACACCTACACCAATTAGTGAGGAAGTTAATGATGATGATCATGAAACTTCAGATCAAGTTATTACTGAACCTCGTAGGTCAACCAGAGTAAGATCCACACCAGAGTGGTACGGTAATCCTGTTCTAGAGGTTATGTTACTAGACCATGACGAACGTACGAACTATGAAGAAGCGATGGTGAGCCCAGATTCCGCAAAATGGCTTGAGGCCATGAAATCCGAGATGGGATCCATGTATGAGAAAAAAGTGTGGACTTTGGTTGACTTGCCCGATGATCGGCAAGCCATTGAAAATAAATGGATCTTCAAGAAGAAGACTGACGCTGACGGTAATGTTACTGTCTATAAAGCTCGACTTGTTGCGAAAGGTTTTCGACAAGTTCAAGGGATTGACTACGATGAGACCTTCTCACCCGTAGCGATGCTTAAGTCTGTCTGAATCATGTTAGCAATTGCCGCATTTTATGATTATGAAATTTGGCAAATGGATGTCAAAACTGCATTCCTGAATGGATTTCTGGAAGAAGAATTGTATATGATGCAACCGGAAGGTTTTGTCGATCCAAAGGGAGCTAACAAAGTGTGCAAGCTCCAGCGATCCATTTATGGACTGGTGCAAGCCTCTCGGAGTTGGAATAAACGCTTTGATAGTGTGATCAAAGCATTTGGTTTTGTACAGACTTTTGGAGAAGCATGTATTTACAAGAAAGTGAGTGGGAGCTCTGTAGCATTTCTGATATTATATGTGATGACATATTGCTGATTGGAAATGATATAGAATTTCTGGATAGCATAAAGGGATACTTGAATAAGAGTTTTTCGATGAAAGACCTCGGTGAAGCTGCGTATATATTGGGCATCAAGATCTATAGAGATAGATCAAGACGCTTAATTGGAGTTTCACAAAGCACATACCTTGACAAAGTTTTGAAGAAGTTCAAAATGGATCAAGCAAAGAAAGGGTTCTTGCATGTGTTATAAGGTGTGAAGTTGAGTAAGACTCAATGCCCGACCACTTCAGAAGATAGAGAGAAGATGAAAGATGTTCCCTATGCTTCAGCCATAGGCTCTATCATGTATGCAATGCTGTGTACCAGACCTCATGTATGCCTTGCTATAAGTCTAGCAGGAAGGTACCGAAGTAATCCAGGAGTGGATCACTGGACAGCGGTCAAGAACATCCTGAAATACCTGAAAAGGAGTAAGGATATGTTTCTTGTTTATGGAGGTGACAAAGAGCTCATCGTAAATGGTTACGTCCATGCAAGCTTTGACACTGATCCGGACGATTCTAAATCGCAAACCGGATACGTGTTTACATTGAACGGTGGAGCTGTCAGTTGGTGCAGTTCTAAACAAAGCGTCGTGGCGGGATCTACGTGTGAAGCGGAGTACATAGCTGCTTCGGAAGCAGCAAATGAAGGAGTCTGGATGAAGGAGTTCATATCCGATCTAGGTGTCATACCTAGTGCATCGGGTCCAATGAAAATCTTTTGTGACAATACTGGTGCAATTGCCTTCGCAAAGGAATCTAGATTTCACAAGAGAACCAAGCACATCAAAAGACGCTTCAATTCCATCCGGGATTTAGTCCAGGTGGGAGACATAGAAATTTGCAAGATACATACGGATCTGAATGTTGCAGACCCGTTGACTAAGCCTCTTCCACGAGCAAAACATGATCAGCACCAAGGCTCCATGGGTGTAAGAATTATTACTGTGTAATCTAGATTATTGACTCTAGTGCAAGTGGGAGACTGAAGGAAATATGCTCTAGAGGCAATAATAAAGTTATTATTTATTTCCTTATATCATGATAAATGTTTATTATTCATGCTAGAATTGTATTAACCGGAAACATAATACTTGTGTGAATACATAGACAAACAAAGTGTCACTAGTATGCCTCTACTTGACTAGCTCGTTGATCAAAGATGGTTATGTTTCCTAGCCATTGACATGAGTTGTCATTTGATTAACGGGATCACATCATTAGGAGAATGATGTGATTGACTTGACCCATTCCGTTAGCTTAGCACTCGATCGTTTAGTATGTTGCTATTGCTTTCTTCATGACTTATACATGTTCCTATGACTATGAGATTATGCAACTCCCGTTTACCGTAGGAACACTTTGTGTACTACCAAACGTCACAACGTAACTGGGTGAGTATAAAGGTGCTCTACAGGTGTCTCCGAAGGTACTTGTTGGGTTGGCGTATTTCGAGATTAGGATTTGTCACTCCGATTGTCGGAGAGGTATCTCTGGGCCCTCTCGGTAATGCACATCACTTAAGCCTTGCAAGTATTGAAACTAATGAGTTTGTTGCGAGATGATGTATTACAGAACGAGTAAAGAGACTTGCCGGTAACGAGATTGAACTAGGTATTGAGATACCGACGATCGAATCTCGAGCTAGTAACATACCGATGACAAAGGGAACAACGTATGCTGTTATGCGGTCTGACCGATAAAGATCTTCGTATAATATGTGGGAGCCAATATGAGCATCCAGGTTCCGCTATTGGTTATTGACCGGAGACGTGTCTCGGTCATGTCTACATAATTCTCGAACCCGAAGGGTCCGCACGCTTAACGTTTCGAGGACAGTTATATTATGAGTTTATATGTTTTGATGTACCGAAGGTTGTTCAGAGTCCCGGATGTGATCACGGACATGACGAGGAGTCTCGAAATGGTCGAGACATAAAGATTGATATATTGGAAGCCTATGTTTGGATATCGGAAGTGTTTCGGGTGAAATCGGGATTTTATCGGAGTACCGGGAGGTTACCGAAATCCCCCGGCAACATAATGGGCCTTAGTGGGCCTAGGTGGAAGAGAGAAGAGGCGGCTAGGGCTGGGCCGCGCGCCCCTCCCCCCTAGTCCGAATAGGACAAGGAGAAGGGGGCGGCGCCCCCCTTCCTTCTTCTCCCTCTTCTCTTTCCCCCTTCCCAAGTCCTAATCCAACTAGGAAAAGGGGGGGTCCTACTCCCAGTGGGAGTAGGACTCCTCCTGGCGCGCCCCAAGGCTGGCCGCACCTCCCCCCTTTGCTCCTTTATATACAGGGGCAGGGGGGCACCCCATAGACACAACAATTGATCGTTTGATCTTTTAGCCGTGTGCGGTGCCCCCCTCCACCATAATCCACCTCGATAATATCGTAGCGGTGCTTAGGCGAAGCCCTGCTTCGGTAGAACATCATCATCGTCACCACGCCGTCGTGCTGACGAAACTCTCCCTCAACACTCGGCTGGATCGGAGTTCGAGGGACGTCATCGAGCTGAACGTGTGCTGAACTCGGAGGTGCCGTACGTTCGGTACTTGATCGGTCGGATCGTGAAGACGTACGACTACATCAACCGCGTTGTGTTAACGCTTCCGCTTTCGGTCTATGAGGGTACGTGGACAACACTCTTCCCTCTCGTTGCTATGCATCACCATGATCTTGCGTGTGCGTAGGATTTTTTTTGAAATTACTACGTTCCCCAACAATTATATTATCTGTTTTGGATGTTTATGGGCTTTATTAAACACTTTTATATTATTTTTGGGACTAACCTATTGACCCAGAGCCCAGTGCCAGTTTCTGTTTTTTCCCTTGTTTCTGTTTTTCGAAGAAAAGGAATATCAAACGGAGTCGAAACGGAATGAAACCTTCTGGAGAAGTTATTTTTGGAAGGAAAGCAACCCGGGAGACTTGGAGTCCACGTCAAGAAAGCAACGAGGAAGGCACGAGGCAGGAGGCGCGCCCACCCCCCTGGGCGCGCCCTCCACCCTCGTGGCTCCCCTGATGTGCTTCTTTCACCTATATATACCAATATACCCTAAAACCTTCGGGGAACAGAATAGATCGGGAGTTCCGCCACCGCAAGCCTCTGTAGCCACCAAAAACCAATCAGGACCCTGTTCCGGCACCCTGCCGGAGGGGGGAACCCTCACCGGTGGCCATCTTCATCATCCCGGCGCTCTCCAAGACGAGGAGGGAGTAGTTCACCTTCGGGGCTGAGGGTATGTACCAGTAGCTATGTGTTTGATCTCTCTCTCTCTCTCATGTTCTTGATTTGGCACGATCTTGATGTATCGCGAGCTTTGCTATTATAGTTGGATCTTATGTTGCTTCTCCCCCTATACTCTCTTGTAATGGATTGAGTTTTCCCTTTGAAGTAATCTTATCAGATTGAGTCTTTAATGATTTGAGAACACTTGATGTATGTCTTGCCGTGCGTATCTGTGGTGACAATGGGATATCACGTGATTAACTTGATGTTGTTTTGGTGATCAACTTGCGGGTTCCGCCCATGAACCTATGCATAGGGGTTGGCACACATTTTCGTCTTGATTCTCCAGTAGAAACTTTGGGGCACTCTTTGAGGTTCTTTGTGTTGGTTGAATAGATGAATCTGAGATTGTGTGATGCATATCATATAATCATACCCACGGATACTTGAGGTGACATTGGAGTATCTAGGTGACATTAGGGTTTTGGTTGATTTGTGTCTTAAGGTGTTATTCTAGTACGAACTCTAGGGCTGCCTGTGACACTTATAGGAATAGCCCAACGGATTGATTGGAAAGAATAACTTTGAGGTGGTTTCGTACCCTACCATAATCTCTTCGTTTGTTCTCCTCTATTAGTGACTTTGGAGTGACTCTTTGTTGCATGTTGAGCGATAGTTATATGATCCAACTATGTTATTATTATTGAGAGAACTTGCACTAGTGAAAGTATGAACCCTAGGCCTTGTTTCCTAGCATTGCAATACCGTTTACGCTCACTTTTATCGCTTGCTACCTTGCTGTTTTTATATTTTCAGATTACAAAAACCTATATCTACCATCTATATTGCACTTGTATCACCATCTCTTCGCCGAACTAGTGCACCTATACAATTTACCATTGTATTGGGTGTGTTGGGGACACAAGAGACTCTTTGTTATTTGGTTGCAGGGTTGTTTGAGAGAGACCATCTTCATCCTACGCCTCCCACGGATTGATAAACCTTAGGTCATCCACTTGAGCGAAATTTGCTACTGTCCTACAAACCTCTGCACTTGGCGGCCCAACAACGTCTACAAGGAGAAGGTTGCGTAGTAGACATCAAGCTCTTTTCTGGCGCCGTTGCCGGGGAGGTGAGTGCTTGAAGGTATATCTTTAGATCTTGCAATTGAATCTTTTTGTTTCTTGTTTTATCACTAGTTTAGTTTATAAAAGAAAATCCCAAAAAAATGGAATTAAGGGTGCCTCATATGCTTCATCTTTTTAATGTATTTCGTGAAAATGATGGGAAGGAAAATTGTGCTCAAGTACTAGAAGAAGAAATACATAGAATGCTTGGCATAAAATATGTGAAAGATGAGCATGATTGCAATGTTGTTAGTATGAATTCCTTGAATATCCATGATGCTAATGATATGCAAAGCCACAAGCTTGGGGAAGCTATGTTTGATGAAGATGCTATTTTTTGCCCCCCAAGCTTTGATGAGCAAATTTACTATGATGAAAGCATGCCTCCTATCTATGATGATTATTGTGATGACACGTATGCTATAAAGAATAATGATAACCATGAAACTTGTCATCTTGATCTTAATTTTCAATCACATGATAGCTATTTTGTTGAGTTTGCTCCCACTATTATTCATGAGAAGAATTTTGCTTATGTGGAGAGTAGTAAATTTTCTATGCTTGTAGATCATGAAAAGAATGCTTTAGGTGCTGGTTATATTGTTGAATTCATTCATGATGCTACTGAAAATTATTATGAGGGAGGAACATACGCTTGTAGGAATTGCAATAATATCAAGTTTCCTCTCTATGTGCTTAAAGTTTTGAAGTTATGCTTGTTTTGCCTTCCTATGCTAGTTGATTATTGTTCCCATAAGTTGTTTGCTCACAAAATCCCTATGCATAGGAAGTGGGTTAGACTTAAATGTGCTAGTCATATTCTTCATGATGATCTCTTTATGTTTCAATTCTTATGTCTTATGTGAGCATCATTGAAATCATCATGCCTAGCTAGGGGCGTTAAACGATAGCGCTTGTTGGGAGGCAACCCAATTTTATTTTAGTTTCTTGCTTTTTGGTTCTGTTTGGTAATAAATAATCCATCTAGCTTCTGTTTAGATGTGGTTTTGTGTTTTAATTAGTGTTTGTGCCAATTAAGACCTATAGGATCTTCTTGGATGATGGTTATTTGATCTTGCTGAAAATTCCAGAAACTTTCTGTTCACGAAAACAATTTTTTAAAACCACCAGAACGTGATAAAATACTGATTAGGTCGTCCTATTTTGGTAGATTTTTTTGAGTTCCAGAAGTTTGCGTTAGTTACAGATTACTACAGACTGTTCTGTTTTTGACAGATTCTGTTTTTTGTGTGTTGTTTGCTTATTTTGATGAATCTATGGCTAGTAAAATAGTTTACAAACCATAGAGAAGTTGGAATACAGTAGGTTTAACACCAATATAAATAAAAAATGAGTTCATTACAGTACCTTGAAGTGGTGTTTTGTTTTCTTTCGCTAACGGAGCTTACGAGTTTTCTGTTAAGTTTTGTGTTGTGAAGTTTTCAAGTGTTGGGTAAAGATTCGATGGACTATGGAATAAGGAGTGGCAAGAGCCTAAGCTTGGGGATGCCCAAGGCACCCCAAGGTAATATTCAAGGATAACCAAGAGCCTAAGCTTGGGGATGCCCCGGAAGGCATCCCCTCTTTCGTCTTCATTCATCGGTAACTTTACTTGGAGCTATATTTTTATTCACCACATGATATGTGTTTTGCTTGGAGCGTCATTTTATTTTCTTTAGCTTTGCTTGCTGTTTGAATAAAATACCAAGATCTGAAATTCTTAATTGTTAGAGAGTCTTCACATAGTTGCATAATTATTCGACTACTCATTGGTCTTCACTTATATCTTTCAGAGTAGTTTGTTGTTTGCTCTAGTGCTTCACTTATATCTTTTAGAGCACGGTGGTGGTTTTATTTTGAAGAAATAGATGAACTCTCATGCTTCACTTATATTATTTTTAGAGTCTTAAATAGCATGGTAATTTGCTTAATCCTAATATGCTAGGTATTCAAGACTAGTAAAAACTTTCTTATGAGTGTGTTGAATACTAAGAGAAGTTTGATGCTTGATGATTGTTTTGAGATATGGAGGTAGTGATATCAAAGTTGTGCTAGTTGAGTAGTTGTGAATTTTAGAAATACTTGTGTTGAAGTTTGCAAGTCCTGTAGCATGCACGTATGGTAAACGTTGTGTAACAAATTTGAAACATGAGGTGTTATTTGATTGTCTTCCTTATGAGTGGCGGTCGGGGACGAGCGATGGTCTTTCCCTACCAATCTATCCCCCTAGGAGCATGCACGTAGTGCTTGGTTTTTGATGACTTGTTGATTTTTGCAATAAGTATGTGAGTTCTTTATGACTAATGTTGAGTCCATGGATTATACGCACTCTCACCTTTCCATCATTGCTAGCCTCTTCGGTACCGTGCATTGCCCTTTCTCACATTGAGAGTTGGTGCAAACTTCGTTGGTGCATCCAAACCCCGTGATATGATACGCTCTTTCACACATAAACCTCCTTATATCTTCCTCAAAACAGCCACCATACCTGCCTATTATGGCATTTCCATAGCCATTCCGAGATATATTGCCATGCAACTTTCCACCATTCCGTTTATCATGACACGTTCATCATTGTCATATTGCTTTGCATGATCATGTAGTTGACATAATATTTGTGGCAAAGCCACCATTCATAATTCTTTCATACATGTCACTCTTGGTTCATTGCATATCCCGGTACACCGCTGGAGGCATTCATATAGAGTCATATCTTGTTCTAGTATCGAGTTGTAATCATTGAGTTGTAAATAAATAGAAGTGTGATGATCATCATTTTCTAGAGAATTGTCCCAAGTGAGGAATAATAAAAAAAGGAGAGAAAGGCCATAAAAAAAGGAGAGAAAGGCCATAAAAAAAGAGAAGGCCCAAAAAAAGAGAAAAAGAGAGAAGGGACAATGTTACTATCCTTTTACCACACTTGTGCTTCAAAGTAGCACCATAATCTTCATGATAGAGAGTCTCTTGGTTTTGTCACTTTCATATACTAGTGGGAACTTTTCATTATAGAACTTGGCTTGTATATTCCAACAATGGGCCTCCTCAAGTGTCCTAGGTCTTCGTGAGCAAGCAAGTTGGATGCACACCCACTTAGTTTCTTTTGTTGAGCTTTCATATATTTATAGCTCTAGTGCATCCGTTGCATGGCAATCCCTACTCCTTGCATTAACATCAATCGATGGGCATCTCCATAGCTCATTGATTAGCCTCGTTGATGTGAGACTTTCTCCTTTTTTGTCTTCTCCACATAACCCCCATCATTATACTCTATTCCACCCATAGTGCTATATCCATGGCTCACGCTCATGTATTGCGTGAAAGTTGAAAAAGTTTGAGATTACTAAAGTATGAAACAATTGCTTGGCTTGTCATCGGGGTTGTGCATGATGAGAGCATTCTTGTGTGACGAAAATGGAGCATGACTAAACTATATGATTTTGTAGGGATGAACTTTCTTTGGCCATGTTATTTTGAGAGGACATAATTGCTTAGTTAGTATGCTTGAAGTATTATTATTTTTATGTCAATATGAACTTTTATCTTGAGTCTTATGGATCTGAATATTCATGCCACAATTAAGAAGAATTACATTGAAATTATGCCCAGTAGCATTCCACATCAAAAATTCTGTTTTTATCATTTACCTACTCGAGGACGAGCAGGAATTAAGCTTGGGGATGCTGATACGTCTCCAACGTATCTATAATTTTTGATTGTTCCATGCTATTATATTATATGTTTTGGATGTTTATGGGCTTTATTAAACACTTTTATATTATTTTTGGGACTAACCTATTGACCCAGAGCCCAGTGCCAGTTTCTATTTTTCCCTTGTTTCAGTGTTTCGAAGAAAAGGAATATCAAACGGAGTCGAAACAGAATTAAACCTTCTGGAGAAGTTATTTTTGGAAGGAAAGCAACCCTGGAGACTTGGAGTCCACGTCAAGAAAGCAACGAGGAAGGCACGAGGCAGGGGGGCGCGCCCACCCCCCTGGGCGCGCCCTCCACCCTCATGGGCCCCTCATGGCTCCCCTAACGTGCTTCTTTCACCTATATATACCAATATACCCTAAAACCTTCGGGGAACAGAATAGATCGGGAGTTCTGCCGCCGCAAGCCTCTGTAGCCACCAAAAACCAATCGGGACCCTGTTCCGGCACCCTGCCGGAGGGGGGAACCCTCACCGGTGGCCATCTTCATCATCCCGGCGCTCTCCATGACGAGGAGGGAGTAGTTCACCTTCGGGGCTGAGGGTATGTACCAGTAGCTATGTGTTTGATCTCTCTCTCTCTCGTGTTCTTCATTTGGCATGATCTTGATGTATCGCGAGCTTTGCTATTATAGTTGGATCTTATGTTGCTTCTCCCCCTCTACTCTCTTGTAATGGATTGAGTTTTCCCTTTGAAGTAATCTTATCGGATTGAGTCTTTAATGATTTGAGAACACTTGATGTATGTCTTGCTGTGCGTATCTATGGTGACAATGGGATATCACGTGATTAACTTGATGTATGTTTTGGTGATCAACTTGCGGGTTCCGCCCATGAACCTATGCGTAGGGGTTGGCACACGTTTTCGTCTTGATTCTCCGGTAGAAACTTTGGGGCACTCTTTGAGGTTCTTTGTGTTGGTTGAATAGATGAATCTGAGATTGTGTGATGCATATCGTATAATCATACCCATGGATACTTGAGGTGACATTAGAGTATCTAGGTGACATTAGGGTTTTGGTTGATTTGTGTCTTAAGGTGTTATTCTAGTATGAACTCTAGGGTTGTTTGTGACACTTATAGGAATAGCCCAACAGATTGATTGGAAAGAATAACTTTGAGGTGGTTTCGTACCCTACCATAATCTCTTCGTTTGTTCTCCTCTATTAGTGACTTTGGAGTGACTCTTTGTTGCATGTTGAGGGATAGTTATATGATCCAACTATGTTATTACTGTTGAGAGAACTTGCACTAGTGAAAGTATGAACCCTAGGCCTTGTTTCCTAGCATTGCAATACCGTTTACGCTCACTTTTATCGCTTGCTACCTTGCTGTTTTTATATTTTCAGATTACAAAAACCTATATCTACCATCCATATTGCACTTGTATCACCATCTCTTCGCCGAACTAGTGCACCTATACAATTTACCATTGTATTGGGTGTGTTGGGGACATAAGAGACTCTTTGTTATTTGGTTGCAGGGTAGTTTGAGAGAGACCATCTTCATCCTATGCCTCCCACGGATTGATAAACCTTAGGTCATCCACTTGAGGGAAATTTGCTATTGTCCTACAAACCTATGCACTTGGAGGCCCAACAACGTCTACAAGGAGAAGGTTGCGTAGTAGACATCACACACTAAGTGTTCCTCCGGTATTCGGGAGTTGCATAATCTCATAGTCATAGGAACATGTATAAGTTATGAAGAAAGCAATAGCAACAAACTAAACGATCATAGTGCTAAGCTAACGGATGGGTCTTGTCAATCACATCATTCTCTAATGATGTGATCCCGTTCATCAAATGACAACTCATGTCTATGGCTAGGAAACTTAACCATCTTTGATTAATGAGCTAGTCAAGTAGAGGCATACTAGTGACACTCTGTTTGTCTATGTATTCACACATGTACTAAGTTTCCGGTTAATACAATTCTAGCATGAATAATAAACATTTATCATGATATAAGGAAATATAAATAACAACTTTATTATTGCCTCTAGGGCATATTTCCTTCAGTCTCCCACTTGCACTAGAGTCAATAATCTAGATTACATTGTAATGATTCTAACACCCATGGAATCTTGGTGCTGATCATGTTTTGCTCATGAGAGAGGCTTAGTCAACAGGTCTGCAACATTCAAATCCATATGTATTTTGAAAATCTCTATGTCTCCCTCCTTGACTTGATCGTGGATGGAATTGAAGCGTCTCTTGATGTGCTTGGTTCTCTTGTGAAATCTGGATTCCTTTGCCAGGGCAATTGCACCAGTATTATCACAAAAGATTTTCATTGGACCCGATGCACTAGGTATGACACCTAGGTCTGATATGAACTCCTTCATCCAGACTCCTTCATTTGTTGCTTCCGAAGCAGCTATGTACTCCGCTTCACATGTAGATCCTGCCACGACGCTCTGCTTGGAACTGCACCAACTAACAGCTCCACCATTCAATAAAAATACGTATCCGGTTTGTGACTTAGAGTCATCCGGATCAGTGCCAAAGCTTGCATTGACGTAACCGTTTACGACGAGCTCTTTGTCACCTCCATAAACGAGAAACATATCCTTAGTCCTTTTCAGGTATTTCAGGATGTTCTTGACCGCTGTCCAGTGATCCACTCCTGGATTACTTTGGTACCTCCCTGCTAAACTAATAGCAAGGCACACATCAGGTCTGCTACACAGCATTGCATACATGATAGAACCTATGGCTGAAGCATAGGGAATGACTTTCATTTTTTCTCTATCTTCTGTAGTGGTCGGGCATTGAGTCTGACTCAACTTCACACCTTGTAACACAGGCAAGAACCCTTTCTTTGCTTGATCCATTTTGAACTTCTTCAAAACTTTCTCAAGGTATGTGCTTTGAGAAAGTCCAATTAAGCGTCTTGATCTATCTATAGATCTTGATGCCTAATATATAAACAGCTTCACCGAGGTCTTTCATTGAAAAAATCTTATTCAAATATCCTTTTATGCTATTCAGAAATTCAGTACCATTTCCGATCAACAATATGTCATCCACATATAATATCAGAAATGCTACAGAGCTCCCACTCACTTTCTTGTAAATATAGGCTTCTCCAAAAGTCTGTATAAAACCATATGCTTTGATCACACTATCAAAGCGTATATTCCAACTCCGAGAGGCTTGCACCAGTCCATAAATGGATCGCTGGAGCTTGCACACTTTGTTAGCACCTTTTGGATCGACAAAACCTTCTGGTTGCATCATATACAACTCTTCTTTAAGATATCCATTAAGGAACACAGTTTTGACATCCATTTGCCAAATTTCATAATCATAAAATGCGGCAATTGCTAACATGATTCGGACAGACTTAAGCATCGCTACGGGTGAGAAAGTCTCATCGTAGTCAACTCCTTGAACTTGTCGAAAACCTTTCGCAACAAGTCGAGCTTTGTAGACAGTAATATTACCGTCAGCGTCAGTCTTCTTCTTGAAGATCCATTTATTCTCTATGGCTTGCCGATCATTGGGCAAGTCAACCAAAGTCCACACTTTGTTCTCATACATGGATCCCATCTCAGATTTCATGGCCTCAAGCCATTTTGCGGAATCTGGGCTCATCATCGCTTCCTCATAGTTCGTAGGTTCGTCATGGTCAAGTAACATGACCTCCAGAACAAGATTACCGTACCACTCTGGTGCGGATCTTACTCTGGTTGACCTACGAGGTTCGGTAGTAGCTTGATCAGAAGTTTCATGATCATCATCATTAGCTTCCTCACTTACTGGTGTAGGAATCACTGGAACTGATTTCTGTGATGAACTACTTTCCAATAAGGGAGCAGGTACAGTTACCTCATCAAGTTCTACTTTCCTCCCACTCACTTCTTTCGAGAGAAACTCCTTCTCTAGAAAGGATCCATTCTTAGCAACGAATTTTTTGCCTTTGGATCTGTGATAGAAGGTGTACCCAACAGTTTCCTTTGGGTATCCTATGAAGATACATTTCTCCGATTTGGGTTCGAGCTTATCAGGTTGAAGCTTTTTCACATAAGCATTGCAGCCCCAAACTTTAAGAAACGACAACTTGGGTTTCTTGCCAAACCACAGTTCATATGGTGTCGTCTCAACGGATTTAGATGGTGCCCTATTTAACGTGAATGCAGCCGTCTTTAAAGCATAACCCCTAAATGATAGCGGTAAATCAGTAAGAGACATCATAGCCGTCTTTAAAGTATGATTCCGACATTCGGACACACCATTACGCTGTGGTGTTCCAGGTGGCGTGAGTTGCGAAACTATTCTGCATTGTTTCAAATGAAGACCAAACTCGTAACTCAAATATTCTCCTCCACGATCAGATCATAGAAACTTTATTTTCTTGTTACGATGATTTTCCACTTCACTCTGAAATTCTTTGAACCTCTCAAATGTTTCAGACTTATGTTTCATCAAGTAGATATACCCATATCTTCTCAAATCATCCGCGAAGGTCAGAAAATAATGATACCCGCCGCGAGCATCAACACTCATCGGACCGCATACATCAGTATGTATTATTTCCAACAAGTCTGTTGCTCGCTCCATTGTTCCGGAGAATGGAGTCTTAGTAATCTTTCCCATGAGGCATGGTTCGCAAGCATCAAGTGATTCATAATCAAGTGATTCCAAAAGCCCATCAGCATGGAGTTTCTTCATGCGCTTTACACCAATATGACCTAAACGGCAGTGCCACAAATAAGTTGCACTATCATTATTAAACTTATATCTTTTGGCTTCAATACTATGAATATGTGTATCACTACTATCAAGATTTAGTAAAAATAGACCACTCATCAAGGGTGCATGACCATAAAAGATATTACTCATATAAATAGAAGAACCATTATTCTCTGATTTAAATGAATAACCGTCTCGCATCAAACAAGATCCAGATATAATGTTCATGCTTAACGCTGGCACCAAATAACAATTATTCAGGTCTAAAACTAATCCCGAAGGTAGATGTAGAGGTAGCGTGCCGACGGCGATCACATCGACTTTGGAACCATTTCCCACGCGCATCGTCACCTCGTCCTTAGCCAATCTTCGCTTAATCCGTAGCCCCTATTTCGAGTTGCAAATATTAGCAACAGAACCAGTATCAAATACCCAGGCGCTACTGCGAGCATTAGTAAGGTACACATCAATAACATGTATATCAAATATACCTTTCACTTTGCCATCCTTCTTCTCCGCCAAATACTTGGGGCAGTTCCGCTTCCAGTGACCAGTCCCTTTGAAGTAGAAGCACTCAGTCTTAGGCTTAGGTCCAGACTTGGGCTTCTTCACTTGAGCAGCAACTTGTTTGTCGTTCTTCTTGAAGTTCCCCTTCTTCCCTTTACCCTTTTTCTTGAAACTAGTGGTCTTGTTGACCATCAACACTTGATGCTCCTTCTTGATTTCTACCTCCGCAGCCTTCAGCATTGCGAAGAGCTCGGGAATCGTCTTATCCATCTCTTGCATATTATAGTTCATCACAAAGCTCTTGTAGCTTGGTGGCAGTGATTGAAGAACTCTGTCAATGACACTATCAACTGGAAGATTAACTCCCAGCTGAGTCAAGTGATTGTTTTTTTAACCTTTAATAGTAGGAGAACCTCCTACTGTGAATTAAATTAAAGAATGTGCCACAATGTACAGAGAGTTTACATCCCCATGAGATGGGGTAGAGTGGAACACTAGGCTATAGAGACTAGGATAGGGGGGGTAGAGTCTTTGTGCTTCTCCTTCACCCTATGAGTGAGGATTGAAAAATCTTCCTTGAATCTTCTTAGCCAGGATTCTTTTGATGGTGCAATTCTCCTAAAGTGTTTGTTGTTCCTCTCCTTCCAAATACTCCAGGCAGCCAACAGAAATGTTTCCATGAAGAGGGGTCGGTTCCAACCAAGTTTGGCCTCTGATATCCTATGGAATGTTGTCTCCCCCGCAGCCCAGGAAATATGAAGGGCTTCCCAGCAATGGCAGCTGAAGGGGCACTCAAAAATAGATGTTCCAGAGTTTCTTCATCGGGAGAGTCGCAGAGAAGGCAGATGTGATCCTCTCCAATATTATAATGTCTTCTTTTGAGCATGTTGCGAGTGTTTAACCGATCAACCAGGAGAAGCCAGCCAAAAACTTTAATTTTGATCGTGGCCCTTGATTTTCATATCCACTTGAACGTGTCATGAGCATGCACGTCTCTGAAGTAGTATGTGTAATATCTGTGCGCAGAGTAAACTGCCGAGCCCCACGTGTAAGTCCAGCTGTCCATTGATCCATTTAAAGTAGTGTTTGCCATTTGGAGTTGCAAATCTTTCACTTCATCAAAACATTGGCTGGAAAGGGGGAGATGGAATGTCTGGTTGAGGGAAGTTGCAGTTAGGAATCCTTGAACCGAGATATCCTCATTAATGGCGTAGGAAAAAGCCCTAGGGAAGGATTCCGCTAGGATGTTGCTTGACCACTGATCTTTCCAGAACAAAACATCTAAGCCATTGGAGATCTGAGCATGAGCAATTCCTCTATAAATTGGCATGAGTTTCGTGACGTCTCTCCACCAGAAGGAGCCACAGGTATCTGAAGCATGTGGAATTCTTGAGCTGTAGTATGTGGACCATATGAGGTGAACCCGTGGAAGATCGTGATGATTATAAAACTTGTGTAGGTATTTGAGTAGCAGGGCGTCGCTTTGAACTTTCAAATTCAAAACACCTAGGCCACCACATTCCTTAGGTTTACAGACCAAGTCCCAAGCTGCGAGTGAGTTACACTTGTCACCTTGCTCAGTCTTCTTAGTCCATAGACATTTCCTCCTGATTTTATCCAAAAGTTCAAGAATTTTTGCCGAGAGTTTAAGTGTGCATAGAGCAAAGATTATTAGGGACATTATCACCGAGTTAAGAAGGGATAACTTGCCTCCATAGGATATCATATTCAGTGTAGCAGATAGACGGTGCTCAACATTACAGACCATAGGCATCAGATCTTGAACAGTGGGTCTTGTAGTTCCCAATGGTAGACCCAGGTATGTGAATGGCATTTTGCCAGTGGTACAACCAAAGATTCTTGCAAGGTTGTCACATTTTTCTGCATCACAGTTGATTGGTACTATTGTGGACTTTTGAAAATTAATTTTCAGGCCAATAGAATCAGCAAAGTCAGTGAGGATATTCTTGACAATCAGAGCTTGGTCAGGGCAAGCCGGAATGATCAAAATCGTATCATCAGCGTATTGTATGACCGGGTAGTCCATTTGTTGGGATCGTGGGAAGGGTAGCTTAATGAGATCTCTCGCGAATGCATCATTAATGGCAGCCTGCAATAGATCTGCTGCAAGCACAAAGATAAGAGGCGAGAGAGGGTCACCTTGCCGCACGCCACATTTACATAAAAATTGTCTACCCGGGTTTCCATTAAGTAGCACAGCAGATTTGCCCGAACTGAAAATGCATTTAATCCAGTTTAGCCATTTTCATTGAAACTCATGCTTCTCATAATGTCAATCATTGCCTCATGTTCAATGGTATCGAATGCTTTCGTGAAGTCCAGTTTTAAAAGCACAATCTCTTTTTTGGATGCTTGGCACTGATGTATGTATTCAAATGCCTAGGCCAAGCAATCCTGGATCAATCGACCTTTGATGAACCCGTATTGGTTACGGTGAACAATTTTCAGAATCACCCGTTGTAACCGATTTGCCAGAATTTTGGTGAGTACTTTCAAGCAGCAGTTCAGCAGAGTTATTGGCCGAAAATCATTTATCGTGGATGGGGAGTTTATTTTGGGGATCAGTGTGATGTAACCATCATTAATGCTCTCTAAATTCAGATTTCCCTCGAAGAATTGGTTGCACAAATTGTAGAAGTCCTCCTTAATGATTGGCCAGCAGGTTTTTAAGAACACTCCATTAAATCCATCAGGGCCAGGCGCCCTGTCGGCCGGCATTGTCCTGATGACATTGTCAATTTCTTCTTTGGTGAACAGGACCGTAAGTTGATCAAGGTCCACACATTTCTTAATTATTCGGGTCAGGTCAAATTTCATTGTGTGTGTGGAAGAAGAGCCCAAACGTTCTTTATAGGTGTGATAAATAATAGACTCTTTTCCTGCATGATCTTCAACACAAGTTCCATCATCAGTCAAAAGAGAAGCAATATTATTCCTCCTATATCTTTCAAACGCCATAGCTTGAAAAAACTTTAAATTTTCGTCTCCGAACTTGACCCATCGAATAGTGCATCTCTTCCTCCAATATTGCTGTTGATAAGATAGTAAGCGAAGAAGATGTGTTTTAAGAATGTGCCGAAAGTTTGTCTCAGGTATAGTGAGGCATCTTTTGTTCTCCCACTCATCAAGTTCATTAAGGGCTTTATTAGAGTTCTCAATTGCCACCGAGAGCCGTGAGATGTTCTTGCTCCAAAATTTAAGATCTCTCCTTAAGATTTTAAGTTTCCTACAGATCACCTTGGCAGTGTTATCAGATTGGACATGCTTGGACCAGGAGTTCTTTACTATTTCTTGAAAACCTTGATGATGTATCCAAAATGATTCGGACCTAAAAAGCTTGGATCGAGGAATGGTTGTTTAAATATGAACAACACAAGGAGTGTGGTCAGAAACTGGTTTCCCAAGAGGTTTAACCATTGTCTTTGGGTATGAAAGTGTCCAATTATTGCTTGTGAAAAACCAGTCCAGTTGTTCAAGAAGAGGGTCCAATTGCATATTACTCCATGTGTATGATCGACCTTTAACAGGTAATTCAATGAGGGCTTGAGATCAAATGAAATCGTTAAATGTGATCATATCCGAAATGTTGCCACCTGGTTTGTTACGATTATCAGGAGCACGTATAAAATTAAAGTCACCCACAAGAAGCCAGTCTTCATCATTAGGAATGTTTAGGTTAAAAAGCCAGTTAATGAAGTTATCACGTTGTTCACCTTGACATGGCCCATACACATTTACCAAAGTCCATCATTGAGCAGATTGAGTTAATTTGAAACGTGTAACTAGAGCAAACTCCTTAGTTGCAATCACATTAGCAGAGAACAGAGAGCTGTTTGAAATGGTAATGATACCCCCAGAAGCCCCTCGAGAAGGAACAAAAGCATATTGATCAAAGCGACAAGGGCAGCAAGATTTGATAAAAGCTAAATCAAACGAGGATTTTTTAGTTTCTTGCAAGCATATGATAGCACACCCACTAGTGGTGATAGCATTAGAAAGAGCAAGTTGCTTATCGCCAGAGTTTAAGCCACGCACATTCCAACATAAAACATTCCAATTAACCAAAAGCGGCATAAAGCAGGAGGAAATTAAGTAGATGCAGATGGCTCTACTTCCTTGGGAGGTTGGAGAGCTTCTTCAGTGAGCTCGGACGGAGGGATGGCACACATGTGGATCCCCACCTGCTGGATGACATGAATGGGCGTTGGAGGAGGAACTTCATTCATTAGGAGGAAGGACTGCATCGGCATGAGCAAGGTCTTCAGTGTTGAGAGATGATGCAGCAGAAGGGACAATTCTTGGCTTCACTTTGGAGATTTTTGGCTTGGTATCAGAAGATAGTGGGACCCGAAAGCCATCATATTTGTTTTTACAAGTGCTACGGCGCAAGGAAGTAACACACTCGGGAGCCACAGCCTTCCCCTTACGGCTAGCAACTGTAACCACTATAGAAGAAGCCCCCTTGTCGGCAGGCTGAGAGGGGTCAATCAGAGCTGCTTGCAGAGTATCAACAGGGAGCATAGCATCATCAACAGGAAGCCCAGCATCAGTGCAGACTATTTCAGGTTGAGAGTCTGCCGGATCAGACACAAAGTGGGTATTAAGCTGATCCCCAGCAAGATCAGAGGAGAGAGGACCACTCGGTAAACCCTCGTTGATATCATCAGCTAACTCCTCAATAACCACAACAGAGCTAGGTTTCATAGTCGCAAGAAGTTCAGAAATGTCATTGTCCAAACTGAAGCTGCTCCTCACCTCATCAGAAATATCTTCAATGATCACGGAGGAGTGAGACGTCGCCCTGATAGTCTTCATAGCAGATTCAATAGTAAGCCGTCCATTAGATTCAGAGACCATGAACTAAAATTCCACCCTGTCATTCCTAAACCCAAAACCATGGCTCCAAGGCTCATAAGACGCCAGAGTGGGGCGCATGATTCCTGCTATAAGCGAGTTGAGACGCAGAACAGGGATACATTCATTTAGCAGAATATTTGAGACATTGTTGCCATGAGGAATCATATCCAGATGCATTCCTTTAGCAGAAATAGAAATGTTTACAACCATAGAGTTATGGGATTGCATACCAATAGTAGGGACAATATCCACAGGTTGCTGAGGTGGAGGAGCAGTAGAACTTGATCCTGCCCAGAGCCTGTTCATCAAGTTAACTGGGACAAGAACATAAGAATCTGACAGAGTGGCACTTGAGTCAGAGCTGCTGTGGTCAGAGAAGGAGTCATTCCACGCCGCAGCAGGACTGTCCTGTAGATTGTTCTGAGGTAGCATGCCATCCTGAACCTGGAAACCTTCATTTGCCAGCCACTGCTGAAAATTATAAAGCACTGGAGGGGGTGAGGGTGGCCATTCACCCCAAGCAGGCTGAAACTGAAGTTCTTCTCCTTCATCGACAACAACATCTGCATCATTGACTTGATCCTCAGCACCCGTAGCCATGTTTTGCGCCATCCAATTATGAAGTTGCCGCTGATACAGTTGTTCGGCATTGAGGCCATCTCCATGAAGCAGGTGAGGAATCCCATTGCCAGGCAGAGGATCCTCTCCCGCAGGTGGCACATCATGAATGTGTGTATTCCAATCAGGACTTTGCAGAATTGTGACCACCACTATCCAGCAATGGCGCGCGCCTCCTAACTGCCTGATGACTAAGCTCTTTGGCACCAACCTCAGGTGAATCACCCTCACTTTGATAAGAACAAATTGTCTGTCTCCCCTAGGATTGTTCCAATCAACCAAAGTACCAAACTTATCAACAGATTTGTGCATATAATGTTGGGTTTCGTAGTCATAAGGAAAACCAACATATAGCAGCCACACTTCTGGACCAAAAGTGGTGAGCCTCATGTCATGTGGGACAAGAGAAATCACAGTATGTTCCTCAACTTCATCTTCATCTAACTCAAAAGTAGTACCAACAACAACATCCCTGACTGCAGAGTCCACAAAACCAAAAATACCAATGCCCAACGGATGATCTTCTACTTCAGTCGGGAAGAAATGAGATTCATGAAGCAAACCTTGAACGATGTGGAGCATCTCAGCCTTGCAGTGAAAAGGAACGAACCGATTGGCATCTGCGATGGCAAGAAAATCATGGCGGAGAGGCGGGATCGGATTTACCACCATGTCATCTTGCACTTTCCGATCAGCAGGTCCAAGCTCCACCGTCATCCCATGGGGAATGTATGGGATAACATTGAGAGGGAATCTCCATGGATGCTAGAGCAGAAGCTTTTGAGAGGGGAGCAGGGGAGCGCACAAGGAGCGAGGCGGAATGCGTATCGTCCAGCCCCCTGCTAGCTTTGGCCACCCAAACTTGACGGCGAGGCGCCCTATGCTGTCGGTAGGATGTGCCCACGTATCATGCTTGGCCTGAGGATGCCCATCGAATGGCTGGGAGGGGAGTATCCTGTTTTGTGCTTATCTTGGTAGGTATGCCTTTACTCAGCAGGCCATCAGTAATATCAGGACCAGTCAAATCGCAATTGATCTTGTTCAATTTGCCATATATCTCCAGATTCTTGCCATTTGATCATTGCACCTGTTTGTGGATCCCTGGTGAAGGATATTTTGGTATCCAAAATAGACGTGTCACATGGGGATCCTTACAAGCATAATTTAGGTGGCCTAAAAAACCACAAATGCAGCATTTAGAATTGGCTGGGCAGTCAAAAAATAAATGAGCAGATGAGGCACACTGGGAACAAACTCCATTGGGCCGACGGGAGCATGGGCCTGGTGGATTTGAATCAGTGTGTTCTGATTGATTGTTGGGATCGAGATTAGCACAGGAGCAAGGTCTATGAGAGCAAGAATCACAATAATCCCCTGGACAATTAACAGCCAAGTGCCGACAATCATTGCAATGAGAGCATAATTTTAGGCGATCATAAATGTAATCTGAAGGAGGGACCGAGGGAATCTTCCATATATGCGCAATTTTCTCATCAGAATATCCAACCTTACGTTGGTCCAAGATATACAGAAGCATGAACGACGGGATAGAATGCCAAGATTGCTGCAAGAAATTAATTCCTTGAAACCGTTTGCCGGAAATTGAGACCGGGATAATATGCTCATTAATGCATGATTGAAAGCTGCCGAAAACCAAATTATGGGACTTTGATTGCTCCTTTCCATGCTTGCTGAGATCCTGCTCAAAAAAGATATTCCTCTCCGAGATCGGAGGCCGCCGGCTCGCCGCTGACGAGGATTCCGGTGCATCCATGAAAGCACTAGTAGGAAAGAGATCAAACTTTGAGAATTCCTCACTAGAATGTTGATCTAAGCTAGCATTTTGATTCAAGAATGTGAGCTTTGATTTGATAGCCAAAGGAGAGCGAGCTACAATCTCAGGAATTGCTGGTCGGAGTGCCAAGACATAGCATTTTCAGATGTTCCAAGCTTGCCCGGCCTAAAGAGGCTGAAGTGACAGATGAAATCCGGCCAAACTCAGTCCTTAAGACCATGGATGAAATGACCAACATGATTGGACGCCACAGAGAACCGAAAACGTCTTCCTTCCAGATGATGCACATGAAAACCCGAGGCAAGACCACCAATACAGCATTGCAAAGCAAGGGCAACTGATTCTTCATTGAGATGAAAGCAAGCCGAAGAGAATAAAACCACCAAGAAGAATTCCTTGGAGGAACCAGAGGGATCGAAATGAACCGTAGAGCCAAAACGTCAACGCACCTGATCCGCGGCCGCAAGGCCGGGAGAGAAGTCCCAATGGAGTAGTCCCTCCATGCGAGCACCTAGAGATATCCATTGCTAGGGTAGAATGGTGGCAGCAGGTGGTAGGAGAGGAGAGGAGAGGCCATTGCTAGGGTATTGCAGTCCTGAATAGGAGTCAAGTGATTGTGGTACCCAGACATTCTGAGAATATGCTCACTGACAGAACTATTCTCCTCCATTTTGTAGCTATAGGACTTATTGGAGACTTCATATCTCTTAATCCGGGCATTTGCTTGAAATATTAACTTCAACTCCTGGAACATCTCATATGTTCCATGACGTTCAAAACATCGTTGAAGTCCCGGTTCTAAGCCGTAATGCATGGCACACTGAACTATCGAGTAGTCATCAGCTTTGCTCTGCCAGACGTTCATAACATCCGGCGTTGCTCCTGCAGCGGGTTTGGCACCTAGCGGTGCTTCCAGGACGTAATTCTTCTGTGCATCAATGAGGATAATCCTCAAGTTATGGACCCAGTCCGTGTAATTGCTACCATCATCTTTCAACTTAGCTTTCTCTAGGAACGCATTAAAATTCAACGAAACAACAGCACGGGCCATTTATCTACAACAACATAGACATGCAAAATACTATCAGGTACTAAGTTCATGATAAATTAAAGTTCAATTAATCATATTACTTAAGAACTCCCACTTAGATAGACATCCCTCTAATCATCTAAGTGATCATGTGATCCATATCAACTAAACCATGTCCGATCATCACGTGAGATGGAGTAGTTTTCAATGGTGAACATCACTATGTTGATCATATCTACTATATGATTCACGCTCGACCTTTCGGTCTCAGTGTTCCAAGGCCATATCTGCATATGTTAGTCTCGTCAAGTTTAACCCGAGTATTCTGCGTGTGCAAAACTGGCTTGCACCCGTTGTATGTGAACGTAGAGCTTATCACACCCGATCATCACGTGGTGTCTCGGCACGACGAACTGTAGCAACGGTGCATACTCAGGGAGAACACTTGTACCTTGAAATTTAGTGAGAGATCATCTTATAATGCTACCACCGAACTAAGCAAAATAAGATGCATAAAGGATAAACATCACATGTAATCAATATAAGTGATATGATATGGCCATCATCATCTTGTGCCTTTGATCTCCATCTCCAAAGCACCGTCATGATCACCATTGTATCGTTGTCGTCTGGCCAACTATTGCTTCTACGACTATCGCTACCGTTAGTGATAAAGTAAAGCAATTACATGGCGATTGCATTTCATACAATAAGGCGACAACCATATGGCTCCTGCCAGTTGCCGATAACTGTGTTACAAAACATGATCATCTCATACAACAATTTATATAATCACGTCTTGACCATATCACATCACAACATGCCCTGCAAAAACAAGTTAGACGTCCTCTACTTTGTTGTTGCAAGTTTTACGTGGCTGCTACGGGCTTAGCAAGAACTGTTCTTACCTACGCATCAAAACCACAATGATTTTTCGTCAAGTGTGTTGTTTTAACCTTCAACAAGGACCGGGCGTAGTCACACTCGATTCAAATAAAGTTGGAGAAACAGACACCCACTAGCCACTTGTGTGTGAAGCACGTCGGTAGAACCAGTCTTGCGTAAGCGTACGCGTAATGTCGGTCTGAGCCGCTTCATCCAACAATACCGCCGAATCAAAGTATGGCATGCTGGTAAGCAGTATGACTATTATCGCCCACAACTCTTTGTTTTCTACTCGTGCATATAACATCTATGCATACACCTGGCTCGGATGCCGCTGTTAGGGAACGCAGTATTTCAAAAAAATTACCTACGATCATGCAAGTTCTATCTATGTGATGCATAGCAACGAGTGGGAGAGTGTGTCCATGTACCCTCGTAGACCGAAAGCGGAAGCGTTAAGTAACGCGGTTGATGTAGTCGAACGTCTTCGCGATCCAACCGATCAAGTACCGAACGCACGGCACTTCCGCGATCTGCACATGTTCAGCTCAGTGACGTCCCTCGTACTCTTGATCCAGCTGAGGCCGAGGGAGGGTTTCGTCAGCATGACGGTGTGATGACGGTGATGATGAAGTTACCGACGCAGGGCTTCGCCTAAGCACTACAATGATATGACCGAGGTGGAAATCTGTGGAGGGGGGCACCACACACAGCTAAGACAACTATCAACTTGTGTGTCTATGGGGTGCCCCCCTCCCCCGTATATAAAGGAGTGGAGGAGGGGAGGGCCGACCCTCTCTATGGCGCGCCCAAGGGGGGGAGTCCTACTCCCAGTAGGAGTAGGTTTTCCCCCTTCCCTATTTGAAGTAGGAGAAGAAGGAAGAGGGAGAGGGAGAGAAGGAAAGGGGGGCCGCCCCCCACCCCAATTCGGATTGGGCTTGGGGGGCGCCCTCCACCTGGCCGCCTCCTCCTGTCTTCCACTAAGCCCCAATAAGGCCCATTGACTCCCCGGGGGGTTCCGGTAACCTCCCGGTACTGCGGAAAATGCCCGAACTCATCTGGAACCATTCCGGTGTCCAAACATAGCCTTCCAATATATTGATCTTTATGTCTCGACCATTCCGAGACTCCTCGTCATGTCCGTGATCACATCCGGGACTCCGAACTACCTTCGGTACATCAAAACACATAAACTCATAATACCGATCGTCATCGAACGTTAAGCGTGCGGACCCTACGGGTTCGAGAACTATGTAGACATGACCGAGACTCATCTCCGGTCAATAACCAATAGAGAAACTTGGATGCTCATATTGGTTCCTACATATTCTACGAAGATCTTTATCGGTCAAACCGCATAACAACATACGTTGTTCCCTTTGTCATCGGTATGTTACTTGCCCGAGATTCGATCGTCGGTATCATCATACCTAGTTCAATCTCGTTACCGGAAAGTCTCTTTTACTCGTTCCATAATGCATCATCCCATAACTAACACATTAGTCACACTGCTTGCAAGGCTTATAGTGATGTGCATTACCGAGAGGGCCCAGAGATACCTCTCGGACAATCGGAGTGACAAATCCTATCTCGATCTATGCCAACTCAACAAACACCATCGGAGACACCTGTAGAGCATCTTTATAATCACCCAGTTACGTTGTGATGTTTGATAGCACACTAAGTGTTCCTCGGTATTCGGGAGTTGCATAATCTCATAGTCATAGGAACATGTATAAGTTATGAAGAAAGCAATAGCAACAAACTAAACGATCATAGTGCTAAGCTAACGGATGGGTCTTGTCAATCACATCATTCTCTAATGATGTGATCCCGTTCATCAAATGACAACTCATGTCTATGGCTAGGAAACTTAACCATCTTTGATTAACGAGCTAGTCAAGTAGAGGCATACTAGTGACACTCTGTTTGTCTATGTATTCACACATGTACTAAGTTTCCGGTTAATAAAATTCTAGCATGAATAATAAACATTTATCATGATATAAGGAAATATAAATAACAACTTTATTATTGCCTCTAGGGCATATTTCCTTCAGCAGCATCTTGTTCATCTTCTTCATAAGAAGAATGCCTTTCAAATTCTGCCATGTGGTCCACCTTATTGCACCATCTGCCTCTCTTTCTTTCCTTCTTCTTCTTATCTTCAACAGCAGCCTCTCCTCCAGTTGATTTTGAAGGTTCCTAAGTGGAAGATCTGACCTTAGACATTGGAACTCTCTTTGCAGGTGCCTTCTTATGCAAACCAGGCTTGGTTGCAGCAGCAGTTCCATATTCCTTCTTCAAGACTTTCTTCTTGGAGCTCACTTCCTCCTCATTAGCCACATAGTCCTCATCCTTAGAGTGTGAGGTTCTCTTCTTCCTTGATCTGGTGGCTGCCTTAGGCAAATTGCTTGGAGTGCTCCTGCTGCCCCATCATAGCTGCTTGAGGGACTAGTGCCCTCACTCATTTGCACTTGCTCTTCTGATTTGTTCTGGCTATCACTCTGGTTAGACATCCTGGCAAGCAAACTGACAGCAGACCCTGTGAATAGATATAGATGAGGTAGAGTGGATGAGCATCACAAAGTGTAGAGTTTTTTCAAAACTGATGAGTCAAAACTTAGTTTTAGTTCTCCACAAAAATCATTTCGGAGCTACCTATTTGTTAAACTCGGTGACACCGAAGCAACTTTTGGAGTCTAAACTAGTGAACAAGGTCAGACCGAGTCACAGTTCGGTGGCTCCGAGATTGCTAGGGTTTCACAGAGAGTTGAACTCGGTCGCACCGATTTGCAGTTTTCGGTCAGACTGAAACGTGCAAGTGCTATGGCCTAAGAAAAATCGGTGAGACCGATTTCCACAACCGGTCGGTCTGAGATGAGTTCGGCGGAAACCTAAACCTAAATTTTGGAATCAAACCTAATCTAAGGGATGTATTCTCTGGATAGATTGATTTCATACGTGGTAATGATCATGGCAAAGCAATGTGCTAGGAATCAGAGTAAGGAATTAGCACAAAAGATCGAACTCATACCCTAGTTCGGCGGGAGTTCGCTACGGCGACAACGGCGGGGCAGAATCCCGTTGACGGCGATGGAAACCACCGGCGGGAGGTCGCTGGCGGTGAGAAGACGATCCGGAGACCCGAGGCGGCAGAGCAGGACACGCGCGGGCTGATGAGTTTTGAAGAAATTTCCAAAATCTCACCCGCGGGTATATATATCCTGACCCTGTCGGTGTGACCGAGTGGAACAACTCAGTGGCACCGAGATGCAGAATCGCAAGCGGCTACTGCAACTCGGTGTGACCGAAAAGTTCAAATCGGTTGCACCGAGATTGAAAACCTAGATCAACTCAGTGAACTCGGTGTGACCGAAGTGGATGGATCGGTCATACCAAAATGCACAGAGAGGTTTTGGAAGTTTAAGTCTATGACGAATCGGGGACTCCAAGTGCTCCTCACACAGAGTGGTTCAAATCTGACTTGATCAAACTTTGTGATGTAGTATGAATAGAGTTTGAGACGAGAAAAGCATAGATAGCTAGAGGGGGTTCTTAGGCATTCTTGTCCATCCACTTGGCAAAGTAGAAAGAGCCAATCAATCAAAACAACAAGTGGATGTCCTCGAATGAATAAAATATGCAATCAACATGCTCACACAATAAAATGGCAAATGAAATATGTGACAAAGCATGCACAAACACTCTAGCATCTATCAAGCAATTGGCGATGACTAAGTCATCTATATATGAGTATATTGACTTAGGAGTCAAATGAGAACATTTGATCATAGGTCATACTCATCGTTTAAGCACAAGTGGGGTAACCACTTTTACATAAAGCATTGTTGTGTTCACACCATTAGAGTTGCTTTAGCTCAACTGATTAGAGTAAAGCTCCCCCTAGATGTGATATCCCCCCTAAGAGGGATGGACTAACCTTGGGTTTTGTCGATGATGACTTCATGTAGATGTTGAAGGTGTGGATGCTCAATGTTGATGTAGATCATTCAGAGCAATCCATTGGAGTGAGTTGCACTTTCAATACCTACAGGGGTTAGTCCCACAAGGAACAAACAAGGATATCCATAGACATAGAGTGATGTACACATAGATGATGTCCATGAAAGCATTAGGTTACCTTGTCCCTTATCTTACCAACAAGAGGGTTTGTCACTCCTTGAACTAGTGCAAGATGTGGAAGTTGTTTCCACTTGTCCTTGCCAAGATGATATGAGTGAAGTATGTTGGCGGAGTCACCCTCAAGAACTCTCTAGTTCTTCTTCTTCGGGATCCACATCATCTTGATGGGAATCCTTGGAGTTGTAGTCGTACTTGATGAAGTAGAACTTTATGTAGTCTTGGGAACCCACTTGACCAAGGCCTTAGGAGCTTCTTCAAATGCATCAATCTCCTCTTAAAGCTTGTCCTTGCCCTTTTGCTTGTGGTCTTGTGGTGGAAGGTCATCTTGAGCTTGTGTCCCTTGGAAAGAAGTAGGATCATACTTCTCTTGTTGAGGAACAAACTTTGTCTTGGGGTATTGATCTTCTTCCCACTCAACTCCATTGGCATTGAACTTTCATTCAAAACCAACACCTTGATTCTTCCGGTGCCTTCCTTGCTTGCGTACAATTTCCTCAAATTGCTTACTCCCGGCAAGGTTCTTGTAAACACCTTTCTCTATAATTCCCTTCGATAAGCTATTTTCTTGCTCAAGTATAACTTGGCTAAGAGAATCATTAGTGGAATCAAGAGAACTACTAGGAGCAACAATATTGGATTTGACATGATTGTTGTTACTACTAGAAGAAGAATCTTTCTTACTCTTGTTACTAGATTTAACTTGTGCCATGTAAGTAGACAAGAGTAAACGCTTGGCAATGTAAGAAGAACTTTTCTTGCGAAGATCATCATTGATTGCTTTTAAGAACCCATGCTCTTGCTCAAGGTTGAGATTTTCAAAGCGTAACTTCTCATGAGTCTTTAAAAGTTCTCGATGATCTTCAAAGGTAGTTTCATGAGCTAACTTAAGAGTGGTTAGTTCTTTAGTTAGACGCTCAATCTCCTTTTTATCATCATCATTCGTTTTATCTTGATTAACATGATTAATAGCAAGGTCATCATAGTTTTCATCACTAGAGTTATCGACAAGTAAATCATCATCACCTAGCAAGTCATCTTCATCACTATTGAAATCAACATACTCGAGGTGTGATACCTTTGGGCCTTTAGCCATCAAGCATCTTCCAATTCCTTCATTTGGTGAGTCAAATATGTTGTAGGAGTTGGTTGACACAAGTGCTAGACCGGCAACACCATCATCTTGAGTATATTCGGAGTCGGAGTGATAACTTCTTTCGGAGTGATGGTAGGAGTCGAAGCCGGATACCCATTCACCAACATGAGTTTGATTTCTTCGTTTTGTGTAGCTTCTTGATGATTTGTCCTTCCTTTCCGAATCCTTGCTTCTCCGAGGGGTTCTTCGTTCATAACGATCATCTCTACTCCTTCTCTCTCTAGGTGGTGATTCTTCTCTTTTACTTCTCCTTTTGGGTGAATCTTCTCTTCTTTTGTAGGGGGCCTACACTCATTGGAGTAGTGTCCAGATCTTCCACTATTGTAGCAATTACGCTCACGACTCGAAGATCTTTTGTCATTGTAGGACCTTGACTTGGAACTTCTTTCCTTGCTTCTACTCTTGTAGAACTTGTTGAAATTCTTCACCATTAGTCTCAATTCCTCATTGAAGGTTTGTTTCTCACTTGATGATGTAGGAGTATCACATGAGGCTTTGTAAGCACCACTTGACTTGTTGTGAAGCTCTTCCTTATCCTTGAGTGACATCTCATGAGCAACAATTCTTCCAATGACTTCCGTTGGCTTGAGATCTTTGTAATTGGGCATCATTTGGATCAATGTGCACACGATATCATATTTTCCATCCAAGGCTCTTAGGATCTTCTTGATGATGAATCTTTCGGTCATCTCTTCACTTCCTAAGCCGGAAATCTCATTTGTGATGAGAGCAAACCTAGAGTACATTTCAGCGACACCTTCACCATCCTTCATTTTGAACTTGTCAAGTTGACTTTGAAGCACATCCAATTTGGATTCCTTGACGGAGTTGGTACCTTCGTGCATATCAATCAAAGTATCCCAAATTGCCTTTGCATTCTCAAGATGACTGATTTTGTTGAATTCTTCGGGGCACAATCCGTTGAAGAGGATATCGCGAGCTTGAGCATTGTATTGCAGCATCTTCAACTCTTCCGCGGTAGCTTCACGGTTTGGTTCTCTTGAAGGAAATATGCCCTAGAGGCAATAATAAAGTTATTATTTATTTCCTTATATCATGATAAATGTTTATTATTCATGCTAGAATTGTATTAACCGGAAACATGATACATGTGTGAATACATAGACAAACAGAGTGTCACTAGTATGCCTCTACTTAACTAGCTCGTTGATCAAAGATGGTTATGTTTCCTAGCCATAGACATGAGTTGTCATTTGATTGACGGGATCATATCATTAGGAGAATGATGTGATTGACTTGACCCATTCCGTTAGCTCAGCACACGATCGTTTAGTATTCTGCTATTGCTTTCTTCATGACTTATACATGTTCCTATGACTATGAGATTATGCAACTCCCGTTTACCGGAGGAACACTTTGTGTGCTACCAAACGTCACAACGTAACTGGGTGATTATAAAGGTGCTCTACAGGTGTCTCCGAAGGTACTTGTTGGGTTGGCGTATTTCGAGATTAGGATTTGTCACTCCGATTGTCGGAGAGGTATCTCTGGGCCCACTCGGTAATGCACATCACTATAAGCCTTGCAAGCATTGAAACTAATGAGTTAGTTGCGAGATGATGTATTACAGAACGAGTAAAGAGACTTGCCGGTAACGATATTGAACTAGGTATTGAGATACCGACGGTCGAATCTCGGGTAAGTAACATACCGATGACAAAGGGAACAACGTATGTTGTTATGCGGTTTGACCGATAAAGATCTTCGTAGAATATGTGGGAGCCAATATGAGCATCCAGGTTCCGCTATTGGTTATTGACCGGAGACGTGTCTCGGTCATGTCTACATAGTTCTCGAACCCGTAGGGTCCGCACGCTTAAAGTTTGATGACGGTTATATTATGAGTTTATGTGTTTTGATGTACCGAAGGTAGTTCGGAGTCCCGGATGAGATCGGGGACATGACGAGGAGTCTCGAAATGGTCGAGACGTAAAGATCGATATATTGAACGACTATATTCGGACATCGGAAAGGTTCCGAGTGATTCGGGTATTTTTCGGAGTACCACAGAGTTACGGGAATTCGCCGGGGAGTATATGGGCCTTATTGGGCTTTAGGGGAAAGAGAGAGGAGAGGTTGGGCGCCCCCACAAGGCCTAGTCCGAATTGGACTAGGGGGAGGGGCTGCACCCCCTCCTTCCTTCTCTTCTCTCTTCCCTTTCCTTAACTCCTACTCCTACTACTTGGAAGGGGGGAATCCTACTCCCGGTGGGAGTAGGACTCCTCCTAGGGCGCGCCATAGAGAGGGCCGGCCCTCCCCCTTCTCCACTCCTTTATATACGGGGAGGGGGGCACCCCTTGGAGACACAACAATTGATCGTTTGATCTTTTAGCCGTGTGCGGTGCCCCCCTCCATCATAGTCCACCTCGATAATACTGTAGCGGTGCTTAGGCGAAGCCCTGCGTCGGTAGAACATCATCATCGTCACCACGCCGTTGTGCTGACGAAACTCTCCCTCAACACTCGGCTGGATCAGAGTTCGAGGGACGTCATCGGGTTGAACGTGTGCTGAACTCGGAGGTGCCGTGCGTTCGGTACTTGGATCGGTCGGATCGTGAAGACGTACGACTACATCAACCGCGTTGTGCTAACGCTTCCGCTTTCGGTCTACGAGGGTACGTGGACTCACTCTCCCCTCTCGTTGCTATGCATCACCATGATCTTGCGTGTGCGTAGGAAATTTTTTGAAAGTAGTACGTTCCCCAACAGTGGTATCAGAGCCTGGTTTTATGCATTGATGTTATATGCACGAGTAGAGCACAAGTGATTTGTGGGCGATATAAGTCATACTGCTTACCAGCATGTCATACTTTGGTTCGGCGGTATTGTTGGATGAAGCGGCCCGGACCGACATTACGCGTACGCTTACGCGAGACTGGTTCTACCGACGTGCTTTGCACACAGGTGGCTGGCGGGTGTCAGTTTCTCCAACTTTAGTTGAACTGAGTGTGGCTACGCCCGGTCCTTGCGAAGGTTAAAACAGCACCAACTTGACAAACTATCATTGTGGTTTTGATGCGTAGGTAAGAACGGTTCTTGCTCAGCTCGTAGCAGCCACGTAAAACTTGCAACAACAAAGTAGAGGACGTCTAACTTGTTTTTGCAGGGCACGTTGTGATGTGATATGGTCAAGACATGATGCTATATTTTGTTGTATGAGATGATCATGTTTTTTTTGAAGTTATCAGCAACTGGCAGAAGCCTTATGGTTGTCTCTTTATTGCATAAGATGCAAGCGCCAAATAATTGCTTTACTTTATCGCTATGCGATAGCAATAGTTGCAACAGTAATAGTTGGCGAGACGACCATGTGACGACACATTGATATAGATCAAGATGATGGAGATCATGGTGTCATGCCGGTGACGATGGAGATCATGACGATGCTTTGGAGATGGAGATCAAAGGCACAAGATGATGATGGCCATATCATGTCACATATTATGATTGCATGTGATGTTTATCTTTTATGCATCTTATTTTGCTTAGTTCGACGGTAGCTTTATAAGATGATCTCTCACTAAATTTCAAGATATAAGTGTTCTCCCTGAGTATGCACCGTTGCGAAAGTTCTTCGTGCTGAGACACCACGTGATGATCGGGTGTGATAGGCTCTACGTACAAATACAACGGGTGCAAAATAGTTGCACACGCAGAATACTCAGGTTAAACTTGACGAGCCTAGCATATAACAAATATGGCCTCGGAACACTGAGACCGAAAGGTCGAGCGTGAATCATATAGTAGATGTGATCAACATAGTGATGTTCACCATTGAAACTACTCCATCTCACGTGATGATCGTACATGGTTTAGTTGATATGGATCACGTGATCACTTAGAAGATTAGAGGGATGTCTATCTAAGTGGGAGTTCTTAAGTAATATGATTAATTGAACTTAAATTTATCATGAACTTAGTCCTGGTAGTATTAGCATAGCTATGTTGTAGATCAATAGCTCGCGTTTAGCTCCCCTGTTTTATTTTTGATATGTTCCTAGAGAAAACTAAGTTGAAAGATGTTAGTAGCAAAGATGCGGATTGGATCCGGGATCTGAGGATTATCCTGATTGCTGCACAGAAGAATTATGTCCTTGATGCACCGCTAGGTGACAGACCTATTGCAGGAGGAGATGCAGACATTATGAACGTTTGGCTAGCTCAATATGATGACTACTTGATAGTTTAGTGCACCATGCTTAACGGCTTCGAATCGGGACTTCAAAGACGTTTTGAACGTCATGGACCATATGAGATGTTCCAGGAGTTGAAGTTAATATTTCAAGCAAATACCCGAGTTGAGAGATATGAAGTCTCCAACAAGTTCTATAGCTAAAAGATGGAGGAGAATAGCTCAAGCAGTGAGCACGTGCTCAGATTGTCTGGGTACTACAATCGCTTGAATCAAGTGGGAGTTAATCTTCCAGATAAAATAGTGATTGACAGAATTCTCTAGTCACCATCACCAAGTTAGTAGAACTTCGTGATGAAATATAGTATGCAAGGGATGACGAAAGTAATTCCCGAGCTCTTCGCGATGCTGAAATCGACGAAGGTAGAAATCAAGAAAGAGCATCAAGTGTTGATGGTTAACAAGACCACTAGTTTCAAGAAAAGGGCAAAGGGATAGAAGGGGAACTTCAAGAAGAACGGCAAGCAAGTTGCTGCTCAAGTGAAAAAGCCCAAGTATAGACCTAAGCCTGAAACTGAGTGCTTCTACTGCAAAGGGACTGGTCACTGGAAGCGGAACTACCCCAAGTAATTGGCGGATAAGAAGGATGGCAAAGTGAACAAAGGTATATTTGATATACAGATTATTGATGTGTATTTTACTAGTGTTCGTAGCAACCCCTCGGTATTTGATACTGGTTCAGTTGCTAAAGAGTAGTAACTCGAAACGGGAGTTGCATAATGAACAGGAACTAGTTAAGGATGAAGTGACGATGTGTATTGGAAGTGGTTCCAAGATTGATATGATCATCATCGCACACTCCCTATACTTTCGGGATTAGTGTTGAACCTAAATAAGTGTTATTTGGTGTTTGCGTTAAGCATGAATATGATTTGATCATGTTTATTGCAATACGGTTATTCATTTAAGTTAGAGAATAATTGTTGTTCTGTTTACATGAATAAAACCTTATATGGTTACACACCCAATGAAAATGGTTCGTTGGATCTCGATCGTAGTGATACACATATTCATAATATTGAAGCCAAAAGATGCAAAGTTAATAATGATAGTGCAACTTATTTGTGGCACTGCCGTTTAGGTCATATTGGTGTAAAGCGCATGAAGAAACTCCATGCTGATGGGCTTTTGGAATCACTTGATTATGAATCAGTTGATGCTTGCGAACCATGCCTTATGGGCAAGATGACTAAGACTCCGTTCTCCGGAACAATGGAGCGAGCAACTGACTTATTGGAAATAATACATACTGATATATGCGATCCGATGAGTGTTGAGGCTCGCGGCGGGTACCGTTATTTTCTGAACTTCACAGATGATTTGAGCAGATATGGGTATATCTACTTGATGAAACATAAGTCTGAAACATTTGAAAAGTTCATATAATTTCAGAGCGAAGTGGAAAATCATCGTAACAAGAAAATAAAGTTTCTACGATCTGATCGCGGAGACGGATATTTGAGTTGCGAGTTTGGCCTTCAGTTAAAACAATGTGGAATAGTTTCACAAATTCGTGCCACCTGGAACACCACAGCATAATGGTGTGTCCGAACGTCATAACCGTACTTTATTGGATATAGTGCAATCTATGATGTTTCTTACCGATTTACCACTATAGTTTTGGGGTTATGCATTAGAGACAGCTGCATTCACGTAAAAAAAGGGCACCATCTAAATCCGTTTGAGACGACACCGTATGAACTGTGGTTTGGCAAGAAACCAAAGTTGTCGTTTCTTAAAGTTTGGGGTTGCGATGCTTATAAGAAAAAGTTTCATCCTAATAAGCTCAAACCCAAATCGGAGAAATGTGTCTTCATAGGATACCCAAAGGAGACAATGGGGTACACCTTCTATCACAGATCCGAAGGCAAGATATTCATTGCTGACAATGGATCCTTTCTAGAGAAGGAGTTTCTCTTGAAAGAAGTGAGTGGGAGGAAAGTAAAACTTGATGAGGTAATTGTACCTTCTCCCGAATTGGAGAATAGTTCATCACAGAAATCAGTTCCAGTGATGCGTACACCAATTAGTGAGGAAGTTAATGATGATGATCATAAAACTTCAGATCAAGTTACTACAGAACTTCGTAGATCAACCAGAGAACGATCCGCACCAGAGTGGTACGGTAATCATGTACTGGAAGTCATGTTACTAGACCATGATAAACCTACGAACTATGAGGAAGCGATGATGAGCCCAGATTCCGCGAAATGTCTTGAGGCCATGAAATCTGAGATGAGATCCATGTATGAGAACAAAGTATGGACTTTGATTGACTTGCCCAATGATCGGCGAGCCATTGAGATTAAATGGATCTTCAAGAGGAAGACGGACGCTGATAGTAGTGTTACTATCTACAAAGCTAGAATTGTCGCAAAAAGGTTTTCGACAAGTTCAAGGTGTTGACTATGATGAGAGTTTCTCACTCGTATCTATGCTTAAGTCTATCCGAATCATGTTAGCAATTGCCGCATTTTATGAAATCTGGCAAATGGATAAATAAAACTGCATTCCTTAATGGATTTATTAAAGAAGAGTTGTATATGATGCAACCAGAAGGTTTTGTCAATCCTAAAGGTGCTAACAAAATATGCAAGCTCCAGCGATCCATCTATGGACTGGTGCAAGCATCTCGGAGTTGGAATATATGCTTTGATAAGTTGATCAAAGGATATAATTTTATACAGACTTGCGGTGAAGCCTGTATTTACAAGAAAGTGAGTGGGAGCACTACAGCATTTCTGATAAGTATATGTGAATGACATATTGTTGATCGGAAATAATGTAGAATTATTCTGCAAAGCATAAAGGAGTGTTTGAAAGGAGTTTTTCAAAGAAAGACCTCGGTGAAGCTGCTTACATATTGAGCATCAAGATCTATAGAGATAGATCAAGACGCTTGATAAGTTTTTTTCAATGATTACATACCTTAACAAGATTTTGAAGTAGTTCAAAATGGAATAGTCAAAGAAAGAGTTTCTTGCCTGTGTTACAAGGTGTGAAATTGAGTAAGACTCAAAGCCCGACCACGGCAGAAGATAGAAAGAGAATGAAAGTCATTCCCTATGCCTCGGACATAGGTTCTATAAAGTATGCCATGCTGTGTACCAGATCTATTGTATACCCTATACTGATTTTGGCAAGGGAGTACAATAGTGATCTAGGAGTAGATCACTGGACAGCGGTCAAAACTATCCTTAGTGGAATAAGGATATGTTTCTCGATTATGGAAGTGACAAAAGGTTCGTCGTAAAGGGTTACATCGATGCAAGTTTTGACACTAATCTAGATGACTCTAAGTCTCAATCTGGATACATATTGAAAGTGGGAGCAATTAGCTAGAGTCGCTCCATGCAGAGCATTGTTGACATAGAAATTTGCAAAATACATACGAATCTGAATGTGGCAGACCCGTTGACTAAACTTCTCTCACAAGCAAAACATGATCACACCTTAGTACTCTTTGGGTGTTAATCACATAGCGATGTGAACTAGATTATTGACTCTAGTAACCCTTTGGGTGTTGGTCACATGACGATGTGAACTATGGGTGTTAATCACATGGTGATGTGAACTATTGATGTTAAATCACATGGCGATGTGAACTAGATTATTGACTCTAGTGCAAGTGGGAGACTGAAGGAAATATGCCCTAGAGGCAATAATAAAGTTATTATTTATTTCCTTATATCATGATAAATGTTTATTGTTCATGCTAGAATTGTATTAACCGGAAACATGATACATGTGTGAATACATAGACAAACAGAGTGTCACTAGTATACCTCTACTTAACTAGCTCGTTGATCAAAGATGGTTATGTTTCCTAGCCATAGACATGAGTTGTCATTTGATTAACGGGATCATATCATTAGGAGAATGATGTGATTGACTTGACCCATTCCGTTAGCTTAGCACACGATCGTTTAGTATTCTGCTATTGCTTTCTTCATGACTTATACATGTTCCTATGACTATGAGATTATGCAACTCCCGTTTACCGGAGGAACACTTTGTGTGCTACCAAACGTCACAACGTAACTGGGTGATTATAAAGGTGCTCTACAGGTGTCTCCGAAGGTACTTGTTGGGTTGGCGTATTTCGAGATTAGGATTTGTCACTCCGATTGTCGGAGAGGTATCTCTGGGCCCACTCGGTAATGCACATCACTATAAGCCTTGCAAGCATTGCAACTAATGAGTTAGTTGCGGGATGATGTATTACAGAACGAGTAAAAAGACTTGCCGGTAACGAGATTGAACTAGGTATTGAGATACCGACGATCGAATCTCGGGCAAGTAACATACCGATGACAAAGGAAACAACGTATGTTGTTATGCGGTTTGACCGATAAAGATCTTCGTAGAATATGTGGGAGCCAATATGAGCATCCAGGTTCCGCTATTGGTTATTGACCGGAGACGTGTCTCGGTCATGTCTACATAGTTCTCGAACCCGTAGGGTCCGCACGCTTAAAGTTTGATGACGGTTATATTATGAGTTTATGTGTTTTGATGTACCGAAGGTAGTTCGGAGTCCCGAATGAGATCGGGGACATGACGAGGAGTCGAAAAATGGTCGAGACGTAAAGATCGATATATTGGACGACTATATTCGGACATCGGAAAGGTTCCGAGTGATTCGGGTATTTTTCGGAGTACCACAGAGTTACGGGAATTCGCCGGGGAGTATATGGGCCTTATTAGGCTTTAGGGGAAAGAGAGAGGAGAGGTTGGGCGCCCCCACAAGGCCTAGTCCGAATTGGACTAGGGGGAGGGGCTGCACCCCCTCCTTCCTTCTCTTCTCTCTTCCCTTTCCTTGACTCCTACTCCTACTAGTTGGAAGGGGGGAATCCTGCTCCCGGTGGGAGTAGGACTCCTCCTAGGGCGCGCCGTAGAGAGGGCCGGCCCTCCCCCTCCTCCACTCCTTTATATACAGGGAGGGGGCACTCCTTGGAGACACAACAATTGATCGTTTGATCTTTTAGCCGTGTGCGGTGCCCCCCTCCACCATAGTCCACCTCGATAATACTGTAGCGGTGCTTAGGCGAAGCCCTGCGTCCGTAGAACATCATCATCGTCACTACGCCGTCATGCTGACGAAATTCTCCCTCAACACTCGGCTGGATCGGAGTTCGAGGGACGTCATCGGGCTGAACGTGTGCTGAACTCGGAGATGCCGTGCGTTCGGTACTTGGATCGGTCGGATCATGAAGACGTACGACTACATCAACCGCGTTGTGCTAAGGCTTCCACTTTCGGTTTACGAGGGTACGTGGACACACTCTCCCCTCTTGTTGCTATGCATCACCATGATCTTGCGTGTGCGTAGGAATTTTTTTGAAATTACTACGTTCCCCAACATCTCTCCCATCAAAGAATTCACCTTGCAACCCAATACACACAATAGCCCAAACGGCGGGGTTATGTCCAAGAATATGCATTTTCATCTTATGCTTCCAACTAGCAAAATTAGTACCATCAAAGTAAGGACCTCTACGGTGGTAATTTCCCTTGCTAGACGCCATGCTCTCCTAGGTTGCGAAACCAAGGCTATGATCACCAAAAGCTAAGGAAATCAAGGCAAATGGAGACCAAAGCTCTGATACCACTTGTAGGATCGAAAGTGTGTCTAGAGGGGGGTGATTAGACTACTTGACCAACTAAAAATCTAGCCTTTTGCCAATTTTAAGTCTTGGCAGATTTTAGCAACTTTAGAACAAGTCAAGCAATCAACCTACACATGCAAGTGTAAGTGCATCTAGTGCCCCTTAGTGATTTTGGTGTATTGAAGACTTATAGGTTAAGGGACTAATGTGTTTATGAGTGTACACAGGTCTATAAGTCTATGAGGAGTTTGATATTTACAGAGAAATTCGACCCCTAAAAATGAAGTTCTTCGACCGAAGACTTTGGATTTCTGAAGACTTTCTGAAGACTTTGAAAGTGAAGAAATTGGTGTGACCTTGAAGACTTGGTATTCATTTGAGGAACACGACGCGTGAAGACTTTTGTTTTCATAGTTTAATTTTCTCTTTCTTGAGTCATAGGAAACACCGTACTGTTAAAGGGGGTCGAGGAAATACTAAGGAAAAATTTCCATGTGATGCTCAACTCAAAATCCTACACCTACCAATCCCTTCGAGTGAAGCCATTGGAAATCTCATACAGTTCAGTCATATTCTTCAGTGACAGAGACGAAGTTCTTCTGGTCTCTAAGGAATTTGTTCTGACTGAGGAGTTAGGAATTCACCAGTGCGGATTGCCTACACAGTGAGGAACATGATAGCCCTGAGGAATTTGATACTCAAATTTCCGACCGTTGTTGTGCTATGCGCCAGCTGTCCCAAAATATCTACCCACCTAACGGTCATATCATTGAAGGGCATTTATGTCTTATCATGTCGGGCTACTCCCTAGGCTATAAATAGCCGCCCCCTACAACCACTAGCTGGTTGGCTGCTCCGAGAGAAACTGACACTTGTCATTTGAGAGCATCCCATCCTCCGAGGACTTTGAGCGAAAATCATCAAGTGAGGAAAACCCAAACCCAAACACCTACAAACCCAAAGTGATTGAGCATCACTGAAGAGATTGATCCTGTGTGGATCCGACGCTTGTTACCTTTGAAGACTGTGCTTCTTCCAGACGGTTAGGCGTCATGGTTTAGAGCATCCAAGAGGAAATTGTGGATCGCCGAGTGACCGAGTTTGTGAAGGTTCGGAAGTCACCTGAAGACTTACCACGAGTGATTGGGCGAAGTCTGTGTGACTTTAGCTCAAGGAGAATACGGTGAGGACTGTGTGTCCGGGACTGTGTGTCCTCAGGTTTAAATACCTAGCTGCTCCAACCAGATGTACAACTGAGACAGCAGTTGGAACTGGTCTACCAAATCATTGTCTTCACCGAGCTTACTGGTTCTATTTCCTCAACTCTTTCATTTCCTCATTACTGTGTTGTGTGCTTGTCATATCTGTGTTTGAAGACTTTGACTGAAGACTTTCTCAATTTCCTCAGTTCAATTTCTTCAGTCTGTTTGTCTTCATCCTGTGCTATCATGTGTTTACGCTTTCTATACTCTGTGTTTGTCTTCATTTCATCATGATGACCATGCCTATGTTTTGCTATGCTTACTCTTGAGTACTTATTCCGCTGCAAGTAGTTCTTCGCTAAAGAATTTCCTCACCCGCAAATTCCTCAGTGAAGAATTCATAAAAATCGCCTATTGACCCCCCTCTAGTCGATATAACGCACTTTCAATTGGTATCAGAGCTAGGTACTCCCTTGTTCTGTGTGATTTTGGTTTAACCGCCTGGAGTTTTAGTTATGTCGACCGCAGGTATGATCAAGGTCTCTGCTGGGTGTCCTACCTTCGATGGGACGGACTACCCCTACTGGAAGAATAAGATGCGAATGCATCTTGAGGCAATTGATAACGATCTCTGGTATGTTGTAGAAAATGGTGTTCCCTCTGTCTCACCCTCACTGAATGCTACCGAGGTGAAGAGATTCAAGTCAAGCGAAGAATATCATATGTGGCCATCTGAGCAAAGGACAGTATGGAAGAGTGAGTGCTTTGGAAACTGCTAAGCTTATCTGGGATAGGCTGTCCAAAGTGAATGAAGGAGTCTCAATTCAGCGTGACTCTCGAGTTGATGTTCTTTGCAATCTCGTCAACCGCTTCAAAAGACTCGACAATGAAAATGTTCAACAAACGTTCGATCTCCTCACTGACATCTCAAATGAGCTTCAAGCGCTTGGTGCCACTGACATCACCGACCATGAGGTGGTGAAGAAATTGTTGAGATCGCTTGATTCCTCATTTGATACTCTGGCATTGATGATACAAGAACGTGCTGATTACAAGTCACTTGATCCCGCTGATATCCTCGAAAGGCTAAATACTCATGAGTTCCAGCTTGCTGAAAAGAGAGACCTCTATGGTTCGAGCTATGGCAGATCACATGCACTGAAGGCCAAGGCAGTTTCTGAGTCTGAAGATGAAGACTCTGGCAGCAGCCTTGGTGATCCTGAAGAACTGAGCCAGGAACTAGCACTGCTCGTGAAGAAATTTCAAAAGTTCTCCAGACGTGGTCGCTTTGGAAGATCCTCAAGGTGCAATGATTCCTCATCCAGTGACTACAAGAAGAGGCTCTGCCACAAATGCAAGAAACCTGGACACTACATTCAAGATTGTCCTCGGTGGGAAAAGGAATCAAAGAAGAAGAAATACAAGGATTACAGTTCTGATGATGCGAAGAAAAAGAAGAAATCATCAAAATCTTCATCATCAAAATCCTCAAAGTCTTCATCTCACAAGAAGAGCAGCTCTAAGAAGGCTCGGGCATTCATTGGCAAGGAAATGGACTCTGAAGCTGAATCTGAGGAACATGAGGAAGAGGAGGCATCTGAGGAGTCCGAGTCTGGAGTAGCGAGTCTAGCTCTCGCTACTGCATTCGTCAGCAAGTCTATCTTCAACTCTGAAGAAAATGGCTTCACCAACAAGGCTGATGAAGGCAATGATGACTACGCTCCCACCTATTGCTTCATGGCAAAGGGTTCCAAGGTACTCAAATATACCTCCTCTGAATCTAGTGAGAATGAATCTGATGAAAACCTCAAGCCCAGCTACTCTAAACTTGCTAAGGTTGTTGTGAAACAACAAAGGGCTTTTGAAAAGGTTCAAAACATGCTATACAAAAGTGATGATATGTTGGGTGAAGAAATGGGTCGCACTAAAAACCTTGACTGAAAATCTTCAGAGACTTCAGACTAGGTTTGACAACCTTCAAGGTCATCATAACACTCTCTTATCTGATCATGAGAAGCTTTCTTATGAATTTCTTCAAAGAAAGCAAGATCTTGAGAAGCTAAGAGTGAGTTATGAAGATCTTCAAAAGGAGCGCGATTCATTACTTGCTCAACTAATCAGCGCTGCTCAGGAAGAATTTGTTCCTCCATGTTCGAAATGCATTGAACGTGAATCTGCTAATTCTTCACCTGAATGTTCAAATGCTTCTAATGCTACAAATTCTTCAACTTTCTCTGCTATCACTAATTCCTCATCTGAGGACATTGCTAGTATCACTGACGATGCAGGGCTGAAGGAATTGTACATGACAGGCATCTACAAAAGCCTCAAAGGGAATCAGACTCTTTGTGATGTGCTTAAAAAGCAGATCCTCAACAGGAACCCTAGGAAAGAGGGTATTGCCTTCGAGAGGAAACTCAATGCTGATGGTACATATTGGAAGCCTGAGCAGTACCCCAAAACCTCATGGGTTGCTGCAAAGGGGCCTCCAGTTGATCCATCTAATTTATCTGGCTTTACATGTGAATCTTCTCATTCTTCTGATGAGTCATTTGACTCCAATTATAAACTATTTAAAAATCAGAATGGTGAAGTATTTGCTAGATATATTGGCACTAACTGCAGGAACGGTTCTCCTATGAAGAAAATCTGGGTTCCCAAAAGGTGCCTTGAAAGTCTTCAGGTGAATGTCCTCATGACACCACTTGTGAAGAATAGGAACCCAGATCAAATTCTTCATATGGACCAAATTCTTCATATGGATCCAAGTCCTCATACGGATCGAATTCCTCACGTGGATCATATTCCTCGAAAGGATCAAAGTCCTCATATGAACATCATCGTGCTAACAACTCTGTTTTGCAGGGAAGAGCTAAGGGCTATGAATATGAGCATTATTCTTCTAATCATTATGTTCATAAGTCCTCGAAGAATTTCTCTGCTTATTCATATGCTTACCCTAACTCCTCTTATGTGAAACGAAATGGATTGGCTTCTATGCCACCTTTCTCGTATGGAGCTCACAGAGTGATGAACTCTTTGCCACCCCTTCAGATGTGGGTGGTGAAGAAAAAGAACTAATCTTTTATGCAGGGTCAGGTCTCCAGACGTACTTAAATGTCTGAAGAATTTGCTGGAGACCTGAAAAGTGCCTGAAAGGACGCAGGCTAATCATGAAGAAATGAACTTTCATTTCTCACGTCCTCATACTGTTTTTAACTGTTTCATTGCTTGATGAAATTGGTCTGATGAATTGTGATGTCATATTCTTCACTGATGAAGCATATGAAGTTCGTAAGCTGCACTAATTCATCTGCAGGATGATCAACCCAAAGCCACTGAGTGGGTCCTCGATAGTGGATGTACAAATCACATGACTGGTGACAAGAATCTATTGATGGATGCTCCCTTATCACCATCGCATCTGAAGCATATCATCTTCGCTGACAAAGGCAAAAGTCAGGTATTGGGTCTAGGTAAGGTTGCGATCACAAAGGATCGACACATGGACAAAGTCATGCTTGTCGAGTCCTTAGGATACAACCTCATGTCTGTCTCAATGCTTTGTGATCTTGATATGGTTGTTGTCTTTGGCAAGTATCGTTGTGTTGTGGTTATGGAAGCTGACAATTCCAAAGTCTTCGAAGGCTTTAGGAGAGGAGACTTGTATATTGTTGATTTCTCTACAGGACCGCAACCATCCGTGTGCCTACTTGCAAAAGCTTCAGAAGGCTGGCTATGGCATCGACGACTTGGTCATGCAGGCATGAGGAATTTGCACACGCTTGCGAAGAAGAAGCATCTCATTGGCATTGAGAATGTCAAATTCCTCAAGGATCACTTGTGTGGAGCTTGTGAAGCTGGAAAGATGACCAACGCTAAGCATCCAGTGAAGACTATCATGACCACTACTCGACCATTTGAATTGCTTCATATGGATCTCTTCGGTCCTAACCATTACTCAGCAGTCACAAATGACGCATCTCTCTATGGCTTTCTTATTGTTGATGATTACTCTCGATACACATGGGTACACATTGTTACTTACAAACATGAAGTGCAGGAAGTCTTCAAACGATTTTCCTCGAGGGCTTCAACCAACTTTGGTGTGAAGATCAAGCACATCAGAAGTGACAATGGAACTGAGTTCAAGAATTCTGGTCTTGATGACTATCTTGATGAACTTGGTATTACTCATGAGTTATCTGCTCCTTACACTCCTCAGCAGAATGGCGTCGTGGAGCGCAAGAACAGAACTCTTGTTGAGATGGCTCGCACTATGCTTGATGAGTACAAGACGCCTCGTCACTTCTGGATTGAGGCAATTTATACTGCGTGCCACATCATCAACAGGGTATATCTTCACAAATTCTTCAAGAAGACTGCCTATGAACTCCTCACTGACAAGAAACCCAATGTGAGTTATTTCAAAGTCTTCGGTGCTAAATGTTGGATTAGAGATCCTCATCACAATGCTAAATTTGCACCGAAAGCACATGAAGGTTTTATGCTTGGTTACGGAAAGGACTCGCACATCTACAGAGTCTTCAACAACGTTCTTCACAAGGTTGTTGAAACTGTAGATGTGCGGTTCGATGAAACTAATGGCTCGCAAAGAGAGCACCTACCCTCTGTGATAGGTGAACCAGCACCTGAGGGAACTATCAAGTTCAAGGCTACTGAGGATGTCATTCCTACCGAAGAATCTGCTGAAGAATTCATTCCAGAACATGAAGAACGTCGAGCTAATGCACCTGAAGAAAATGCTGAAGAAAATGCTGATCAAATTCCTCGACGACAACCAACTCATCCTCGCGTTGCAAAAGAAGTGCAAGTTGAAAAGATCATCGATGACATTGAAGCACCAGGTCCTCTCACACGCTCAAAAGCTTCACATTTATCTAACTTTTGTGGGCACTATGCTTTTGTCTCTATCACAGAGCCCACTAAGGTAGATGAAGCATTTCTGGAGCCTGAGTGGATTCAGGCCATGCAAGAAGAATTACATCAATTCGAACTCAACAACGTCTGGGAACTGGTTAAACGTCCAGATCCTCGCAAGCACAATATCATTGGCACAAAGTGGATCTACCACAACAAGCAAGATGAAAATGGCCTTGTGGTGAGGAATAAGGCACGGCTTGTAGCTCAAGGCTACACACAGGTTGAAGGAATTGATTTCGATGAAACTTTTGCACCTGTTGCTAGACTTGAAGCTATTCGCATATTACTTGCTTATGCTAACCATCATGATATCACTTTATATCAAATGGATGTGAAAAGTGCATTCCTCAATGGTAAGCTTGAGGAAGAAGTATATGTTGCTCAACCCCCAGGTTTTGAAGATCCAAAGCATCCTGACAAAGTCTTCAGACTCAACAAGGCGCTCTATGGCCTCAAGCAGGCCCCTCGGGCATGGTATGATACTTTGAAGGAATTCCTCATGAAGAAAGGCTTCAAACCCGGTTCACTCGGCCCTACTCTTTTCACTAAATCTTATGATGGTGAATTGTTTGTGTGCCAAATATATGTTGATGATATTATCTTTGGCTGTACTGACCAACGTTATAGTGATGAATTTGCCTATATGATGAGTGAAGAATATCAAATGTCTATGATGGGAGAGTTGAAATTCTTCTTAGGTCTTCAAATTCGTCAACAGCGCAATGGCATATTCATATCTCAGGAGAAATACCTCAAGGATGTACTGAGGAAATTCGGCATGCAAGATTGCAAAGGCGTCAAAATTCCGATGCCCACAAATGGCCATCTGTGCACTGATGAAAATGGTATTGACTTCGATCAAAAGGTATACCGCTCCATGATTGGTTCTTTATTGTATTTATGTGCATCTAGGCCAGATATTATGCTTAGTGTTTGCATGTGTGCCCGATTTCAAGCTACACCGAAGGAATCACACCATAAGGCTGTGAAACATATTCTTCGATATCTAGCTCACACACCAACACTTGGATTATGGTACCCCAAGGGCTCAGCTTTTGATCTCATTGGATATTCTGACTCTGACTATGCTGGTGATCGTGTGGACCGCAAGTCAACATCTGGTACATGTCATTTCCTCAGACGATCTTTGGTCTGTTGGTCCTCGAAGAAACAGAACTGCGTATCACTGTCTACTGCTGAAGCTGAGTACATTGCTGCTGGTTCTTGCTGTGCTCAATTGCTGTGGATGAAGCAAACTCTCAAGGGCTACGGCATCAACTTGAAGAATGTGCCTCTCTTCTGTGACAATGAGAGTGCCATCAAAATTTCTCACAACTCAGTTCAGCACTCGAAGACAAAGCACATTCAGATTCATCATCATTTTCTTCGCGATCATGTGTTGAAGGGCGACATTTCTATTGATCATGTGAAGACTGAAGAACAGCTAGCCGATATCTTCACAAAGCCCTTGGATGAGAAGAGATTTAGCAAGTTGCGGTGTGAGCTAAATATCCTAGAATCTTCGAATGTTCTTTGAAAAGGACACTCATCCTAACACTTATGCAAAATTGATGACTTAGATGTGCAACACATGAAGAAACGTTTTTCTTCAATCAATGAAGAATAACACTCTAAGTGTGAAGAAATTAACGAAGAATTTGATTCTCAGAGCCCTACGACAATTGTACGCGGTGTCTGAAATCATCATTCTTATACGGTGGGTCACGCCACCACAAAAGTTGAAAATCTTCAATTTGAGTTTTTTTGGTTTTTGAAATTCCTCAGTTGTTCATGTTCTTCAACTTTGCATTGTCTTCACCTTCTCCGTCGTTTTTCTTCATTGGCTATATATATATATGAGTCTATGTCCTCTACAGCATTCACTTATGGCTAATTCTTCAAGTTGGTTTTTCTGCTAAGTGAATGTGATCGGACCCTTCCCCCTCTATGCTATACTCAACCCAATCTATTCACAAATTCTTCATGTGCGTTCTATTTGAAACTCGTTCAAAATATTCACTGTGTCCTTGTCAGCTGAAGAATTTGCGAACGGAACTTTTAACTTATCTTATCCAAATTTTCGGCTTTGCCGCTCAAACCGTTCCGCATCCCATGAAATACTTATCTATTCACCCACGATCTAACACGATCTCCACTTCTCAGTATGTGGGTGACACATGTCAAGTGAATGAGAAGGGTCAGGGGCACGTTCGTCCAATTTCTTTGGGCGAACAGTTTTTCACCGTGGCTATAAACACCCCCTCTCCCCTTCCTCACTTCCTTTACTCCGCTCGACCTCTCTCCAGCTCGAGCTTCTCAAACCCTAGCGCCGCCGCTACTTCATCGTCGCCGGTAAGGAAGAGCTTCACTACCTCGACCTCGTCGCCGCCGTACTTGCGCCGGCCGCGGATTTCTTCCCTCCGCCGCCGCCGTAGCCGTCTTCCTCCGCCGAGTTAGGGCGTGGAAGATCTGCACAGACGAACTTCTCATCTCTACCTCACAGTTCGTCGTGTTCTTCGTTTAGGGTAATTAAAAGTTACTTTTACTGCCCTCTTTGATTCAAATGATTTCTGCAAAATCTTCAAAGGTATTTATTCTTCAAATTTTTCGCACACTAAACACCTCACATGTCATCTGTTCTTGATTCGTTTCTCTAAGCATCATTTTTCTTCAAGATTCTTCAATTGTGTGGATCTTCGATCTATACAACTCTGGAACCTAAGACAAAGAACGCTTAGTGAAATTTTTCAAGACTCATCTGGTCAAATTCCTCAAACTTGTTCTTTTTGAAAAACCTTCTGAGAACGCATATGACCTCTCCAAATTCGTCGCAACTATACTCTGTTCACAGGTACTCATGTCTGTTGCTGAATCTCTAGGTTCTCATCAACTTAACTCATTTGCAGTGTTCCTCGAAGAAAAGTTGCATACTTCTTCAGAGAATTCAATTGTTCAAATTCCTCATCTGAAGAAAATGACTGATGGAAAGAAGCCACAGAAAGGAGGAAAGAGGCCTGAGATCAACACTGCATTTGAAATCCCTGAGGACATTTATGCTAGGTACTGCACACCCCCTGAGGAAGATAAAAATCAGCACAAGGTGCGCATTCAGAAGATAGAGAGGAGATGGGCAAGAGAGTGGAGGGAGTACAGGTATGTGACTCCCAAGTACATGAAGAAATTCGCACTAAATCCTCCATGCTCAAGACCTCCGTTGGCACCTGGCCAAGAAGCTGATCTCACCAGCCTCAAGCGTGGTGAAGATTATCCTGATGAATGGGCCAAGCGCTAGGCCAAGCTGGCTAAACAAGCTAGAGAAGTAGTGAGGAAATTCAATGAAGACTCTGCTGCCGCTGAGGTCTCTGTCAAGCCGAAGAAATCCATGGCAAAGAAGCCTGCGCGTAAGCCAAGTGCTTCACCGTCAATATCCTCACGGCCAAGTCCTCACGCTGCTCCTGCTCCTCCAAAGTCCTCAACTGCTCCGACCAAATCCTCAGCACCTTTGCATCTTGCCACGTGCCAAAGGACTACAGGCATCTCTATTGCCTCAGGAGCTTCAGCTAGTTCCTCAGCTGCACCAAATTCTTCAACAGGACCCTCTCTGCTGAAGACAAAGACCACTGCTGGACGAGGCTCTCGCCCAAGTCCTCACAAGAAACAGGTCACCTTCCAAGTGTCGTCTGAAGAAGACGAAGCTGATGATGAAGAACTTGCTGAAATCATCAGAGATAGGCAAGTCAGGGTCGCTAGAGCCAAGGGCACAAATGTGCCTCTGCTTTTGGATCCAAAGTTGATCCTCTATTACATTGATCTCTGGCACAAGGACCCAAACACTCCTATGCCTGACTTCAAGCTGACTCCTGGCCAAAGTCATATGCTAACTGCCTTCATCCAAGAAGAGAAATGGAAATTTGAGAAGGCCAGGCATATCAAGAAAGCGCAGTATAGGAAGGAGAAATTCCTGAAGAACAACGTTGTCTCTATGACAACTGATGAACTTGTGAAGATCCAGTCTGAAATCAAAGTCCTCAGCGATGATTTCAATGCTTACTATGCTGATTGGAAAGGAGCCAAGGTCAGGTTTGTTATACTGACTGAGAAGTTTACCTCAAATGTTGCAGCCCCATCGCAACAAGAAATTCCTCAGGCTGAAGCATCTGCTCAGCCAACTGAAGAACATGCCAGCACCGCTGATGACAATCATGCTGCTGAAGAAAATGTGAGTTCCAGGGCTGATGACTGCATTCCAGCCGCTGATGAAATTGCCAGGGCATCCACTAGTGGTGCGCCTGAAGAAAATGAAGAGGTCAGGGCAACTGCATCAATTGTACCTGAAGAAAATCAACCACATTCCTCTGCTCCTCCTGCGCCTACCCCAACTCCAATTCTTCCATCTGCATCAGATGTGAAGAAGACCAAGGCTGCAGAGCATGCAGCAGTGAAGAAAAGGAAAGCATCAGCTCCTTCAGATTCTTCAGCACCGAAGAAGATAAAGAAATTGACAAGCTCATTTACTAATCCAATTGATGTTGTTCTTATTTCCTCCATGCCATCAAAGGAAATCGTCCCTTTTGATGAAGAATATGTGATCCCTAGCGGATCTAATAAAGAAAATCCTTCTGCTGCTTCGTCAGAGCAGATGGATGAAGAAATTGAAGTGGATAAAATCCCTTCAACCCCCACAGTTTCCTCGCCTATGCCTCAGTTTACTGCTGAAGAGGCCGACGTTGAAGACATGGAAGATGAAGATGTGAACATTGGCTGTACCACACCAGTGATGAATGATGACTTTTGGGAAAGTCAGCACCCCAACTCTCCACTCTTCACACCATTGCAACAAATTCCTCAGTCCCCAGCAACTACAGTTCAAATGGGATCTGATGAAGCTCATGAAGAAATTCCAGCCACTAGAGCTGAAGAAAATGAAAATGAAGAATTGAAGACCCAGGCTGCCACTAAAGAGGAACCAGAAATTCCTCAGCCTGAAGAACCTGAGATTGTGATTCCTGAGGTTGTAATGCAACTGACTGACACTCCTCTGCCCAAGCCAAAGAATCCTTTCTCAAGGAAGCAAAAATTCAAGGCTAATGATTTCTTCGGCGAGCACGTATTCTTCACTGATTACAACCCCTATGACTCTGCTCGCATTAGGAAGAGGCATTTCTGGACTGCCAGCCAGGCAAATTTTTATTCCTCAGTGCTGTTCAACAAAGACAAAGTCTTCGATCATGAGCACATTCCTCGCGTGGATATGGAATCTCTGTCGTGCTTCGTGCCAGTCCTCGGTGTTCTTTACGACGCTGGACTGTTAAATTTCTGCACTGATATATGTGATTGGAATGAAGAGCTCATTCTTCAATTTTATGCAACTCTGCACATCACCGGAGACTCTGAAGATGTGAATTCATGGGTGCTGGACTGGATGTCTGGAAATACTCACTACAAGGCACCAGCTACTGAATTGCTTCGTGCTTTGCCTCTCAGTCCTCCCCTTGAAGCTGCCCGTTGCGTCTACAGTGAACCTGAGCTTACAGATCACTATATGCAAGTGCTGATGAAGCCATTGAAGCCAGGTCAGGCCCCAAGAACTAAATTCCTTGTGAAGGAATTGTTATATGTGCCTCGGACTGTCTATCGCATTCTGACGAAGACATTGAGTCCTATCAAGGGCCACGACTCGAATGAAGAAGAAGTCGTTGGCATCATGAAGAATCTGCTTTTCAATATCATTCATGGCATTCCCGTCAACTTCCATGATTTCTTCATGAGGACTCTGGCCAATGTCGCAATGTCACCGTTTGAGTTGAAGCCTTATGCTCCGTGGATTATGAGATTCGTCAGTACAAGGTCTTCACTCAACTAAAAAGCTGATACACTGAACCATTGCAGCTACTTGCCCCCGATTGAAGTCCTCAAACGGACATTTTCCTCAGCTGATGAAAAGGGCAAGGCTACTGCTGTTATTGATGAAGGCATTCGTTCATTGGATGGTCAATTTCGCAAGGCTGCATCCTACTCCACCAATGATGACTCTTCCACCCATGACTCTGCCGCCAACGCAACCAAGCCAAATCCTCAAGGCACAGCTCCCAGGGTGATGACTGACCGTGAGCTTCTCCTCAGTCTTCACCAGAAGGTTGATCGCAATCACAAATGGGTCAAGCGTCAGTTTGGTTCAATTCTTCACAACATGACTGCTACCCACAATGCAGTGAAGAAAAACCATTACTACCTTCATGAAACCCTCAACCGCACCTGGGCTGTTCTGTCGCACATTTATAGCGCAGAAGATTTGAAGAAAATGGGTCTCCAGGAGGACTTTGACTGGTCTGCACCTCCACCGAAGAAATACAAGAAGGTCAAGGTTCCGTCCTTGGTGGCCAGCTCCTATTCTTCATCACGTGACACCAATGAGCATGAAGACTTGGACGACACTGCGGCAGGCCCTACTACAACAAATGACCCCAACAACGCTGGCGCTCCTTCATCAACTTGATATTCTTCAGGGGCGTTAGTCCTCATTTTCGAACCTTTTGGTCATTCGATGACAAAGGGGGAGAAATTTGAGTTAGTCTTCAAGCGGGTCTATCTTATATGGGCATTTTTTTTCTAAGTTACAACTCTCGTTCTTCTGATGACTTTGTTGGATCGAGTTGTAAACTTAAAACTCTATGGTGGCCTGATACTTTTGTTGTTTCTTCTGCATGCTTATTCCTCGTTAATGTTATTGCACGCATGCTGAATTACATCCGTCACCATATTTCATCATGCATTTCAAATTCTTCATATAATATGTCAAATGCGTGTATGAATTACAAGATATAGGGGGAGATCTCCATGATTCAACTCTTCAAGTGTGCATTGCTTCAAAAGTAAATTCCTCACTATGCACATCTTCAGGGGGAGTTCTTCTATATCTTGCAATCAAATTCCTCAATATCAGTATTTACACTTCATATGTTTATCCCCGTTGAAAACTTAACCTATATTGTCATCAATCACCAAAAAGGGGGAGATTGTAAGTGCATCTGGTGCCCCTTAGTGATTTTGGTGTATTGAAGACTTATAGGTTAAGGGACTAATGTGTTTATGAGTGTACACAGGTCTATAAGTCTATGAGGAGTTTGATATTTACAGAGAAAGTCGACCCCTAAAAATGAAGTTCTTCGACTGAAGACTTTGGATTTCTGAAGACTTTGAAAGTGAAGAAATTGGTGTGACCTTGTAGACTTGGTATTCATTTGAGGAACATGAAGCGTGAAGACTTTTGTTTCCGTAGTTTCATTTTCTCTTTCTTGAGTCATAGGAAACACCGTACTGTTAAAGGGGGTCGAGGAAATACTAAGGAAAAATTTCCATGTGATGCTCAACTCAAAATCCTACACCTACCAATCCCTTCGAGTGAAGCCATTGGAAATCTCATACAGTTCAGTCATATTCTTCAGTGACAGAGACGAAGTTCTTCTGGTCTCTGAGGAATTTGTTCTGACTGGGGAGTTAGGAATTCGCCAGTGTGGATTGCCTACACAGTGAGGAACATGATAGCCCTGAGGAATTTGATACTCAAATTTCCGATCGTTGCTGTGCTATGCGCCAGCTATCCCAAAATATCTACCCACCTAACAGTCATATCATTGAAGGGCATTTATGTCTTATCATGTCGGGCTACTCCCTAGGCTATAAATAGCCGCCCCCTACAACCACTAGCTGGTTGGCTGCTCCGAGAGAAACTGACACTTGTCATTTGAGAGCATCCCATCCTCCGAGGACTTTGAGCGAAAATCATCAAGTGAGGAAAACCCAAACCCAAACACCTACAAACCCAAAGTGATTGAGCATCACTGAAGAGATTGATCCTGCGTGGATCCGACGCTTGTTACCTTTGAAGACTGTGCTTCTTCCAGACGGTTAGGCGTCATGGTCTAGAGCATCCAAGAGGAAATTGTGGATCGCCGAGTGACCGAGTTTGTGAAGGTTCGGAAGTCACCTGAAGACTTACCACGAGTGATTGGGCGAGGTCTGTGTGACTTTAGCTCAAGGAGAATACGGTGAGGACTGTGTGTCCGGGACTGTGTGTCCTCAGGTTTAAATACCTAGCCGCTCCAACCAGATGTACAACTGAGACAGCAGTTGGAACTGGTCTACCAAATCATTATCTTCACCGAGCTTACTGGTTCTATTTCCTCAACTCTTTCATTTCCTCATTACTGTGTTGTGTGCTTGTCATATCTGTGTTTGAAGACTTTCTCAATTTCCTCAGTTCAATTTCTTCAGTCTGTTTGTCTTCATCCTGTGCTATCCTGTGTTTACGCTTTCTGTACTCTGTGTTTGTCTTCATTTCATCATGATGACCATGCCTATGTTTTGCTATACTTACTCTTGAGTACTTATTCCGCTGCAAGTAGTTCTTCACTAAGGAATTTCCTCAGCCGCAAATTCCTCAGTGAAGAATTCATAAAAATCGCCTATTCACCCCCCCTCTAGTCGATATAACGCACTTTCAGCAAGTCTAAGAGTATAGCAGCGGAATGTAAAACATTTGCATATGAAGGTAAAGGGAGGAGTTTGGAGGGAGCAAACGCAATGTAGACGCGGAGATTTTTTTCCTGTGGTTCTGATAGGTGGTGCTATCGTACATCCACGTTGATGGAGACTTCAACCCACAAAGGGTAATGGCTGCGTGAGTCCACGGAGGGCTCCACCCACGAAGGGTCCACGAAGAAGCAACCCTGTCTATCCCACCATGACCATCGCCCACAAAGGACTTGCCTCACTAGGGTATATCTTCACGAAGTAGGCGATCTCCTTGCCCGTACAAACTCCTTGGTTCAACTCCACAATCTTGACGGAGGCTCCCAAGTGACACCTAACCAATCTAGGAGACACCACTCTCCAAAAGGTAATAGATGGTGTGTTGATGATGAACTCCTTGCTCTTGTGCTTCAAATGATAGTCTCCCCAACACTCAACTCTCTCTCACAGATTTGGATTTGGTGGAAAGATGATTTGAGTGGAAAGCAACTTGGAGAAGGCTAGAGATCAAGATTTATGTGGTTGGAATGGAATATCTTGATCTCAACACATGAGTAGGTGGTTCTCTCTCAGAAAATGTATGCTGGAAGTGTAGGCATGTTCTGATGGATCTCTCCACGAATGAAGACTGGGTGGAGGGGTATATATAGCCTCCACACAAAAACTAACCATTACACACAATTCACCAAACTCGATGGAACCGGATCTGAAAACTCGGTCAGACCGATTTAGTTCAAAATGTGAAGGGTTAGGCTTTTAGATGGGACCGACATGTCAACTCGGTGGGACCGATTTCATTAGGGTTAGGGCATAACGTAATCTCGGTGAGACCGATTACACAGACTCGGTGGGACCGACTTTGGTAATAAGCTAACCAGAGAGTTGGTCAGGCAAACTCAGTGAGACCGATTCGCTCATTTCGGTGAGACCGAAACGTTATGAAAGGGAAACAGAGAGTTTGCATTGCGAACTCGGTGGGACCGATCGCTCATCTCGGTTGGACCGAAATGTTATGAAGGGAAACAGAGAGTTTGCAATCCCATCTCGGTGAGACCGAGATCCCTATCGGTGAGACCGAAGTGACTAGGGTTTCTGGCAGTGGCTATGTGATACGTCTCCAACGTATCTATAATTTATGAAGTATTCATGCCATGTTTACAATAGTTTTATATGATTTTGGTATGATTTGATTAGAACTAACCCGGACTGACGCTGTTTTTAGCAGAACTACCGTGGTGTTGTTTTTGTGCAGAAATAAAAGTTCTCGGAATGCGATGAAAATCAACGGAGAATTTTTCTGGAAAATATAAAAAATACTGGAACGAAGAGTTACCAGAGGGGAGGCTCGTGGGCCCACGAGGGTGGAGGGCGCGCCCTTGTGCCTCGTGGACTTCCCGTGGGGCCCCTGACTTGTTCTCGACGCCAACCTCTCCTATAAATACCCAAACCTCCAGAAAATAACCTAGATCGGAAGTTCCGCCGCCGCAAGCCTCTGTAGTAACAAGAAATCAATCTAGGCCCTCTCTGGCACCCTGCCAGAGGGGGCCATCGTCACCGGAGGCCATGGAGGAGGATCCCAGAGGGGCCATTATCGCCGTGAAGGCCAAGATCCAGAGGGAGAACCTCTCCCCATCCAAGGGGGGAGGCCATGAAGGAGGAAGCACAAGGGGGAGAAGCTCTCCTCCTCTCTCTCTCTCTCGGTGGCGCGGGAGTGCCATCGGGAGGGGAATCATCGCCGCGGTGATCGTCTTCATCAACATGACCATCATCATCACCATCCTCATCTCTTTTACGCGGTCCACTCTCCCGCACCCCGATGTAATCCCTACTTGAACATGGTGCTTTATGCCACATATTATGATCCAATGATGTGTTTCCATCCTATGATGTTTTGAGTAGATATCCTTTGTCTTTGGGTTGATTGATGATATAGATCGGTATGAGTTGTAGGTTTTTTTGGTGCTGTCCTATTGTGCCCTCCGTGTCGCGCAAGCGTGAGGGACTCCCGCTGTAGGGTGCTGCAATACGTTCATGATTCACTTATAATGGGTTGCTTGAGTGACAGAAGCATAAACCCGAGTAAGCGGGTTGTTGCGTATGGGATAAAGGGGACTTGATATGTTAATGCTATGGTTGGGTTTTACCTTAATGATCTTTAGTAGTTGCGGATGCTTGCTAGAGTTCCAATCATAAGTGCATATGATCCAAGAAGAGAAAGTATGTTAGCTTATGCCTCTCCCTCATATGAAATTGCAATGACGACTACCGGTCTTGTTAACGATTGCCTAGGATAATTCCGCACACCGACCCATCATTATTCCACACTCGCTATTTATAATAATAGTAATATATTCACACTTTATGATAACAGCACCTACTTTCATATTTTAGCTCTCCGATAGCATGCAAAGTTATCCTCTTCATACCCACAACGTAGTTTTATTTCTCGTTTCTAGTTGGAAGCAAATATTCGGTGTACATAGAGTCGTATCAGTGGCAGATAGGACTTGAGAGAATATTGATCTTACCTTTAGCTCCTTGTGGGTTCGACAATCCATACTTATCACTTCCACCTTTGGGAATTTCTACGATGATTCCCTGCACTTGGGGATTATCAAGCTCTTTTCTGGCGCCGTTGCCAGGGAGCAATAGCGTGGGGTTGATATTCTCGTGTGTGCTTCGCTTTCTTCACTAAGTAGATTTTGTTTTTCCTTTTTGTTTCTGTTTAGTTGTGGGTGAAACATACAATTTTTTTAAAGAATGAAACTACAAAAAATTTCACTTGCCTCTGATGCCTAAAAAGTTTTTCAATAAGAGGAGTGATGCTCATGGAAACAATGTAAAACATTTCATGGAAGCTTCTCTGAAAATAATTATCCCCTTGTATATATCCATTGTATTATAAAAATAATGTGCCAAGCTTTGGTTTTAGGATGATTAGATTCCTTGTTTACTTTGTGCGGTACAAAAACAGAAACTTTGGCTGTAGCGCGTGAATTTACATGTAGCGACCCGACCCGAAATCGTTTAAGTCTCTGTGTAGCTGTACCATCCCTACATCATGCTGGCACACACAGTACATTGATGAAAAGATTCAAAGTTCAATCACACCTGAATTTATTACACGATTCTCATATCGAGCATCATAATAAATTCGGCCAAAGGCCAACTCATGAGAAATAAACTAAATAAAGCTGCGGAAGCGTAGACGATAAGCGAGTCCATCCGACTCCATAGGGCAATCACCGAGCGTAGATCGTAGCCTCACTCCTGGTCGACAAAACTCCTCTGCAACATGAGAGGTTGCAGCCGTGTAGGTCAGCATTTTGAATATGCCGACAAGTCATAGAGAGAACAACAATAATAATGCTAACACTATATGCAATTTGGCTGTGGGGCTCTAAGTTTTATGTTTTTGCGAAAAAGCTAGTTTTTCCCTACAACAAAGGACTTGCTTGCAATGACTACAAAATTTTGGTTGTTAATGAGATGGTTCCGCTAACCAGTGTCTCATACCCGAAATTATTAATAACCCATCAATTAATTACTTATGTTCGGTGTTGAGATTTCCAAAATACTCCAATTCCAGAGGCTCGTTTGTCCATAACCGGGGACATGACTAATCGATTAGGTTGCTACTCTGCAGAGTCTTGTGCACTTTACCCACAAGAATCGTTCCCTCCTTTATGTCCTCGCACTACCTGGTGTTTGAAGACGGGACGAACGAAACAGGGTCTTCTATAGAGTTCCTCCGGGCCACTGCCGGTGCCCATCCAATCCTACCGTTCTTCTACATCTCGTAGCACCGTCCGGCCAGAGTCACGCTTAGGGTCGACCAAGCCAGAGCCCATAATGGCTTGCGGCTGCACAGGTAAGCTTCCGGTCAAGGTGTATCCATCTGTCGCTTCGTGGCTGGGTGAAGCTTTCCGCAAGATGTCATGGCGCTTCTCCATGCATCCCGGCCATCCGCTGGTTGCTCCAGGGTGCCCGTCAACCGTCCTCCACCCAGTAGTGAATTTGAAGTCCATCTTGAGCTTGAAGTCATGGGGTTGTCATCATGTTGACTCTCACATCTCCCTTATGAATCGCTCAACCAACCCCGTCTACGAGCATAGCAAAAATAGACTACATCGTCCCGTGCAATGGTAACAAGGGGAATTTGGGTTCAACCTACCACATGATACTACTCAAGAACATAACTTAAAATTCTCCTACTGCATGCATGGTGGGGAGGAATAATTCTAATGCAACAAATCATAGGTATTGTAAAACATGATCAAATGACTTGCCTGGCTGATGGTCTTCGAAAGCTAGCGACTCGTAATAGCAAGCTTCGCACTCCGGGAATTCTATTCAAAGCAAACAGTAACCACATAAGCATACAAACATACAATCATATTAACATAACAGCAAGCTAACATAAATCACACAAAAGCAATCAAACCAAAACCAAAGAAAACTCGAAGAACACCAATCAAAGTTTTCATTACTTCAAGCAAACAACTAGGAAATAGTTTTATCCTACTAAAACTTTTCTTAACGGAACCAAAACAATGGTTTTGCTAACTAACAGAAAGGAAAACATCATATAAACTAGGTGCAAAAAGAACACATTAAAAGCTACTATAGAACTCCTATTATGCCTAAAACAAAACTAATAAGAAAAGAAAATAAAACTTTTTATTTTTCTGTAAATAAAAGTTCACTCTTTGTAACTACAGAAACTAATCTGACATAAATTATAATAGAGGTGGAAACAAATTTTTAAGTAATTAGAACAACAGAAAATAACAGCAAGGTGAAATAAACTGAACAGTGTTGTTTTCGTGTAAAACTAATTTTAATAAAATCTATAAATACCCAAATTAAACCACTGCTAGGCAAGGTCATAACAAAGCAGTGGCAAAAAGAATCACCTAAAAATATTAATTCTAGCTCAATTTATAGGAGAAATACTAATCTGACTAAAACTAATATAAAAGAATTTTTACAAACTAAAACATGGCCGAAACTATTTTCTACAGAAACTATAAGAAATTTTCAAACTAGAGCAAAAAGAATCAACTAAAAATATCAAATAACCTAAAAGATATCGATTTTACAAAACTGAAACTATCCTCTTAAAAACAGAAACGAAAAAATAAAACTAAAAAAATAACGGGCGCTACTGGGCCGAAAGGTGTGCGAACTGCAACTAAACAACGCTCGGGCGTCTTATAGGCTAAAAGTCTACGGGCTAAACAGAATAAACCACTCGGCCTGTGTAACTAAACCGCAACTTAAAATAAACCGATCTAACCGGGAATAAACTGAAACTAAACCGATCTACTAAAGAAAAACCAAACTCTTCGCGTGATCTAATATAGGCCCTAGATTCGAGATCTAACGATGGAGGGGAGGCCGGCAGCTTACAGCGGCGGTCGGCGGCGAGGTTGGCTCGGGCGTCGGTGGCGGAGGTGTTCTGGTGGTCCGGGGCGACGGCGGTGACGTCGGGGCGATGCGGCGGAGCGAGGCGGAGACGATGGTGG
>NC_057811.1:330522713-330580628 GCF_018294505.1 Triticum aestivum | reverse complement strand
GGGCGCGGCGCGGGTGGAGCAGGCCGGCTCGGTCGCTGGTGGACTGCGGCTCGGGTGGCTGGCTGGCCGGTTGGCCTGGCTGGCGTGCGTTTTTTTTTTGAATTAAGGCAAAGAGGAAAATAAAATATAGAGAAATCTATATTATTTTTATATAGGACATATATATATATATCAATAAAATCAGAAAAATAAAACCTACAACGTGAACATTTTTCGAGAGGCAAAACAGAAACTAAAAAAACATTTTCTGCAAATTCCAAATAAAATTCAAATTTGAATTCAAACCTTTTGGCAATATTTTCTTCTGACATTTTTTTGGAGTGGCATGTTTGCTCCTCTCAAACTTTTGCACAAGTATTTGTCAGGTATTTTTGAAATAAATTTCAATTGCCAATTCAAATTCAAATTCAAATAAAACTCAAATGCCTCTGAAATTTCAAATGCCACTCAATTTCAAACAACATGCATAGATGCGCTAATAATTGTAAAACATTCCAAATTGAAAATTTGGGATGTTACATTACATTTTTTACTGGGAAGTCAAATTGGTCTGAAACTTTTTGCACATTACTTTTGTACAATTTTTTTAAATTGTCATATTTTTTTAGAATTTTTGGAGTTACATAAGTATACTAAACTTCCAGATTACTACAGACTGTCCTGTTTTTGACAGATCTGTTTTCTATGTGTTGTTCGCTTATTTTGATGAATCTATGGGTAGTATCGGGGGGTATGAACCATGGTGAAGTTGGAATACAGTAGATATAGTTCTAATATGAAATTGGAATAAGTTTGCAACAGTACCTAAAGGTAGTGATTTGCTTTATTATACTAACGGATCTCACAAAGTTTTTGTTCAAGTTTTTGTGTGGATGAAGTGTTTGAAGATCGAGGAGCTATCAATACGAGAAGAATAAAGGAGGCAAGAGTTCAAGCTTGGGGATGACCAAGGCACCCCAAGTAAATATTTCAAGGATACTCAAGCATCTAAGCTTGGGGATGCCCCGGTTGGCATCCCATCTTTCTTCTTCAACAATTATCGGTATACCTCGGTTTTTATTTTGTTCACATGATTTGTGTCGTTTGTGTTTTTGTTTTTCCTTTAAGAACCATGCTAGTATGAGATAGCCCTTCATTGATTTATGGAATACTTCATGTGCTTCACTTATATCTTTTAAGTATGATCTTATAGAATTGTTATTTGTGCTTCACTTAAATCTTTTGAGTATGGTTTTATAGAATGCTTCATGTGCTTCACTTATATATTTTGAGCTTGGATATTGGTTAGTCTATATTAATTGTAGAATGCTCCATGAACTTCACTTATATCTTTTGGAGTATGAATAATACTATAATCTAAAGTGGGGTTGGAAGAGTGTCAACTTTGGGAATTAGTGATCGCACTATTTTGGAGGGTGTTGAATCTTAGTGTGATATTTATGAAAGTGGATTTGGAAGAGTGTCAACTTTAGTTAGTAATGATTCCACTATTTCGGAAGAGGTTCCAATTGATTATGAGAACAAAGCTGCTATCTATGATGATTATTGTGATGACATGTATGTTATAAAGAATAATGTTAACCATGAAACTTGTCATCATGATTTTAATTTTCAGTTGGATTATGCCTCACATGACCGTTATTCTGTTGAGTTTGCTCCCATTATTCCGAATGAGAAGAATTTTCCTTATGTGGAGAGTAGAAAATTTTCTATGCTTGTAGATCATGAGAAGAATGCTTTATGTGATGGTTATATTGTTGAATTCATCCATGATGCTACTGAAAATTATTATGAGGGAGGAATATATGCTTGTAGGAGTTGCAATAATATCAAGTTTCCTCTCTATGTGCTTAAAGTTTTGAAGTTATACTTGTTTTGCCTTCCTATACTAGTTGATTCTTGTTCCTATAAATTATGTGCTCACAAAATCCCTAGGCATAGGAAGTGAGTTAGATTTAAATGTGCTAGTCATATTCTTCATGATGCTGTCTTTATGTTTCAATTCTTATCTTTTATATGAGCATCATTGAAATCATCATGCCTAGCTAAAAGGCATTAAAGTAAAGCGCTTGTTGGGAGACAACACAATATTTACCCTTACTGTTTTTGTGTGTTTACATGATTAAGCTACTGTAGTAATCATGTTTTATAGCTTTTGTTTCAATAAAGTGCCAAGTAAGACCTTTGGGAAGACTTGGGTGAAAGTTCATGTGATCTTGCTGTAAAAAAACAGAAACTTTGTGCTCACGAGATTAGCTGTCATTTTTTACAGAAGAGTCCTTTTGAGTTGATTCTTTTTGAAGAAGATTAATAGACAAATTCCTCACGTCCACCAATTTATTTCATAATTTTTGGAGTAGCAGAAGTATGGTTGCTGTTCAGATCATTACAGAATGTTCCGTTTCTGACAGATTCTGTTTTCATTGCATAGTTTGCTTGTTTTCTAGTTTCTATGGCTTATATTTCTCAATATAAATTGTAGAAATGATATGGTACAGTAGGCATTGTGTGAGAACAATTATGAACCTTGTATTTGACAGTACCAAAGTGAATGGTTTACTCTTCATCATACTAACCTATCTCACGAAGTTCCGTTAAGTTTTGTGTGTTTGAAGTTTTCAAGTTTTGGGTGAGATATCGATATGAGGAGAATAAGGAGTGGAAAAACCCTAAGCTTGGGGATGCCCAAGGCACCCCAAGGTAATATTCAAGGAAGACTCAAGTGCCTAAGCTTGGGGATGCCCCGGAAGGCATCCCCTCTTTCGTCTTCAAAACAATCAGTATACCTTACTCGGAGCTATATTTTTATTCGTCACATGATATGTGTTTTGCTTGGAGCGTATTTTCTATTTTACTTGCTGTTTGAATAAAATCATTGGATCTGAAATTTTGAATGAAAAAGAATCCTCCCATGGCTAGTTAATTACTTGACTACTCAGTATTCTTCACTTATATCTTTTTGAGTAGTTTGTTGTTTACTCGCGTGCTTCACGTATATCCTATGAGTAAATGGTTGAATGAATTGAATATCATAAATCTGAATTTATATATGTTTTATAAGCTTATACCATGGGGAGTAATGACTTCACACATAATAAGTATAGGTGGTAAATTTATTGAAAGTTAGCAAACGCAGAATTGGTCACTTGAACAATTCATGAAAGAATATTAAAGGAAGAGAGATTTCACATATAAATATACTATCTTGGACATATTTTGTAATTGTGAGCACTCATTAAAATATGACATGCTAAAAGGTTGATGTTGGACAAGGAAGACAACTTAATGGGTTATGTTTTCCTATATCTGAAACATTATATTGTCTTGGATCATCCAACATGTTGAGCTTGCCTTTCCCTCTCTTGCTAGCCAAATTATTTGCACCAAGTAGAAATACTACTTGTGCTTCCAAACATCCCTTAAACCAGTTTTGCCATGAGAGTCCACCATACCTACCTGTGGATTGAGTAAGATCCTTCAAGTAAGTTGTCATCGATGCATGCAATAAAAATTGCTCTCTAAATATGTATGATCTATTAGTTCGAAGAAAATAAGCTTTATACGAACTTGTGATAGGGAAGAAATAAAAGCGACGGACTGCATAATAAAGGTCTTTATCACAAGCGGCAATATAAAGTGACGTTCTTTTGCATTAAGATTTTGTGCATCCAACCATAAAAGCGCATGACAACCTCTGCTTCCCTCCGCGAAGGGCCTATTTTTTACTTTTATCTTCTACCCTTATACAAGAGTCATGGTGATCATCACCTTTCCTTTTTACACCTTTTCTTTTGGCAAGCACTTTGTGTTGGAGCGATCCGGATATATATATATATATATATATATATATATATATATATATATATATCCACTTGGATGTAGGTTTTCATAAATTATTATTGTTGACATTACCCTTGAGGTAAAAGGTTGGGAGGCGAAACTATAAGCCCCTATCTTTCTCTGTGTCCGATTAAAACTTTGAACCCATAAATATCACATGAGTGTTAGCAATTATGAAAGATTAAATGATAGTTGAGTATGTGGAGTTTGTTGAATCAAAGCTCTTACATAGACCCTTCCTGAAAATAAGATGAATTGCAATTGTTTGATGACTAAGAGTACAGTTTGTTAGTTTCCAAGATCTATACTTTAACATGTGAATAGCTTGTTACTTGATCATGAGAAGTTTCATGAGTTGAGCTACTATTATGATATATAATGATGCTAGCAAAAGTGATTGGAACTATCATTGATCAAACTTATGCACTTGCTAGCATTCACACTTTATAAATTATTTCTTTTATCATTTACCTACTCGAGGACGAGAAGGAAATAAGCTTGGGGATGCTGATACGTCTCCAACGTATTTATAATTTATGAAGTATTCATGCCATGTTTACAATAGTTTGATATGATTTTGGTATGATTTGATTAGAACTAACCCACAACGCTGTTTTCAGCAGAACTACCGTGGTGTTGTTTTGCGCAGAAATAAAAGTTCTCGGAATGCGATGAAAATCAACGGAGAATTTTTCTGAAAAATATAAAAAATACTGGAACGAAGAGTTACCGGAGGGGAGGCCCGTGGGCCCCACGAGGGTGGAGGGCACGCACACCCCCCTAGGGCGCGCCCCTGTGCCTCGTGGACTTCCCGTGGGGCCCCCTGACTTTTTCTCGGTGCCAACCTCTCCTATAAATACCAAACCTCTAGAAAATAACATAGATCGGAAGTTCCGCCGCCGCAAGCCTCTGTAGCCACGAGAAATCAATCTAGGCCCTCTTTGGCACCCTGCCGGAGGGGGCCATCATCACCGGAGGCCATGGAGGAGGATCCCGGAGGGGCCATCATCGCCATGAAGGCCAAGATCCAGAGGGAGAACCTCTCCCCATCCAAGGGGGAGGCCATGAAGGAGGAAGCACAAAGTGTTGGGAAACGTAGTAATTTCAAAAAAAAATCCTATGCACACGCAAGATCATGGTGATGCATAGCAACGAGAGGGGAGAGTGTTGTCCATGTACCCTCGTAGACCGTCGTTATGACAACGCGGTTGATGTAGTCGTACGTCTTCACGATCGACCGATCCTAGTACCGAAAGTACGACACCTCCGCGATCCGCACACGTTCAGCTCGGTGACGTCCCACGAACTCACGGTCCAGCAGAGTGTCGAGGGAGAGCTTCGTTAGCACGACGGCATGATGACGATGATGATGAAGTTACCGGCGCAGGGCTTCGCCTAAGCACTACGCCGATATGACCGAGGTGGATTATGGTGGAGGGGGGCACCGCACACGGCTAAGGGATCAATGATCAACTTGTGTGTCTATGGGGTGCCCCCTGGCCACGTATATAAAGGATGGAGGGAGGAGGAGGCCGGCCCTCATAGGGCGCGCCCAAAGTGTGGAGTCCTACATGGAATAGGAAAAAGGGAAGGAAGAAGGAGAAGGAAGGAAGGGGGCGCCCCCTTTCCCTAGTCCAATTCGGACCAGTCCATGGGGAAGGGGCGCGGCCACCCTTGAGGCCTTTCTCTCCTTTCCTGTATGGCCCATTAAGGCCCAATACGAATTCCCGTAACTCTCCGGTACTCCGAAAAATACCCGAATCACTCGGAACCTTTCCAATGTACGAATATAGCCTTCCAATATATCGATCTTTACGTCTCGAGCATTTCGAGACTCCTCGTCATGTCTGTGATCTCATCCGGGACTCCGAACTACCTTCGGTATATCAAAACACATAAACTCATAATACCGATCGTCACCGAACGTTAAGCGTGCGGACCCTACGGGTTCGAGAACTATGTAGACATGACCGAGACTCATCTCCGGTCAATAACCAATAGCGGAACCTGGATGCTCATATTGGCTCCCACATATTCTACGAAGATCTTTATCGGTCAAACCGCATAACAACATACGGTGTTCCCTTTGTCATCGGTATGTTACTTGCCCGAGATTCGATCGTCGGTATCTCAATACCTAGTTCAATCTCGTTACTGGCAAGTCTCTTTACTCGTTCCATAATGCATCATCCCGCAACTAACTCATTAGTCACATTGCTTGCAAGGCTTATAGTGATGTGCATTACCGAGAGGGCCCAGAGATACCTCTCCGATACACGGAGTGACAAATCCTAATCTCGATCTATGTCAACTCAACAAACACCATCGGAGACACCTGTAGAGCATCTTTATAATCACCCAGTTACATTGTGACGTTTGATAGCACACAAAGTGTTCCTCCGGTATTCGGGAGTTGCATAATCTCATAGTCATAGAAACATGTATAAGTCATGAAGAAAGCAATAGCAACATACTAAACGATCAAGTGCTAAGCTAACGGAATGGGTCAAGTCAATCACATCATTCTCTAATGATGTGATCCCGTTAATCAAATGGCAAGTCATGTCTATGGCTAGGAAACTTAACCGTCTTTGATTCAACGAGCTAGTCAAGTAGAGGCATACTACTGACACTCTGTTTGTCTATGTATTCACACATGTACTAAGTTTCCGGTTAATACAATTCTAGCATGAATAATAAACAATTATCATGAAATAAGGAAATAAATAATAACTTTATTATTGCCTCTAGGGCATATTTCCTTCACAAAGGGGAGAACCTCTCCTCCTGTCTCTCGGTGGCGCCGGAGTGCCATCGGGCGGGGAATCATCGCCCCGGTGATCGTCTTCATCAACATCACCATCATCATCACCATCCTCATCTCTTTTACGCGGTCCACTCTCCCGCACCCCGCTGTAATCCCTGGTGCTTTATGCCACATATTATGATCCAATGATGTGTTGCCATCCTATGGTGTTTTGAGTAGATATCCTTTGTCTTTGGGTTGATTGATGATCTAGATTGGTATGAGTTGTATGTTTTATTTTGATGTTGTCCTATTGTGCCCTCCGTGTCGCGCAAGCGTGAGGGATTCCCGCTGTAGGGTATTGCAATACGTTCATGATTCGCTTATGGTTGGTTGCTTGAGTGACAGAAGCATAAACCTGAGTAAGGGGGTTGTTGCGTATGGGATAAAGGGGACTTGATATGTTAATGCTATGGTTGGGTTTTACCTTAATGATCTTTAGTAGTTGCGGATGCTTGCTAGAGTTCCAATCATAAGTGCATATGATCCAAGAAGAGAAAGTATGTTAGCTTATGCCTCTCCCTCATATGAAATTGCAATGACGACTACCGGTCTTGTTAATGATTGCCTAGGATAATTCCGCACACCGACCCATCATTATTCCACACTCGCTATTTATAATAATAGTAATATATTCTCACTTTATGGTAACAGCACCTACTTTTATATTTTAGCTCTCTGATACCATGCAAAGTTATCCTCTTCATACCCACAACGTAGTTTTATTTCTCGTTTCTAGTTGGAAGCAAACGTTCGGTGTACGTAGAGTCGTATCAGTGGCAGATAGGACTTGAGAGAATATTGATCTTACCTTTAGCTCCTTGTGGGTTCGACACTCCATACTTATCACTTCCACCTTTGGGAATTGCTACGATGATTCCCTGCACTTGGGGATTATCACTATGTCAAATGAACTCGATGGCGCCGGATAAATCAAATCGGTAGGGCCGAGTTTGACTTTTGGTTTGGGACATATGTGGATATGAGAAAGTGGTCGAGGGCTTTTGGAGCATATCACTAAGCATTTTGAGCAAGCAAGCCATTAAGCAACACCTCATCCTCTTTTAATAGTATTAGCTTTTCCTATGGACTCAATATGATCTTGGATCACTAAAATAAAAATGTAGAGTCTTGAGCTTGAGCCAATGTGTGTCCTTAGCATTTTGAGGGGTCCACATTCTTAATCCATGCCATGCCAAACATTGAAGTTCCTGAAATAGTCATCTTGAAGTAGCATTAGTTCAATGAGCTATATGTTGTTAGTGATTACCAAAACCACCATGGGATAGTTGCACTTTCAATCTCCTCCTTTTTGGTAATAGATGACAACATATAGATCAAAGCATTGAAAAATGATAATAAAAATTGCATAAAGTAAATAGATAGGCCCTTCGCAGAGGGAAGTAGGGATTTGTAGAGGTGCTAGAGCTCAAAGCTTAAATTGAGAGATAATTTTTTTAGAGACATACTTTTCCTGTCAACGAAAACGACCAAGTAATTCCTAACACTTTCCATGCTAGATATATCATAGGAGGTTCCCAAACATAAAATAAAGTTTATTCCTTTTCCACCATTCTTCCACAATCCATGGCTAGCCGTATCCACGGGTGCTTTCCATACCAACACTTTCCAAGGAATTTATTATTCGGCAACATAGATTTTTTTTTCATTTCGGGACTGGGCATCCCTATTACCACCGTACTCTCATGCAATGACAAGTGAATAAACACTCATCTTGAGAATAACACATCTAGCATGGAAAATATTGGCCACCCCCTGCCGCTTCATGAGCGGTACGAGCGCACAAAAAGGAATTTCATTTTGAAAATTAGAGATGGCACATACAAATTTGCTTAGAACGGCACGGAAATACCGCATATAGGTAGGTATGGTAGACTCATATGGCAAAACTGGGTTTAAAGATTTTGGATGCACAAGTAGTATTTCTACTTAGTACAAGTGGAGGCTAGCAAATAAGTTGAGAAACAACCAACCAAGAAACGAAAAATCACATAAGCAAGCATTAAGCATAACTAACACCGGATAATGTACCACAAGTAGGATGTAACTAGCAAAAAGTCCCGTGCGTTGCAACGGGAGAAAAAATACCACACACTATTAATTAAAAAATTATTCTATAATCTGAGAATTTGTAGCTATTTCTTAAATACATGAAGAGTTGTTAAAAAGGTTGTCAAAAAGATACATGATTTTTTAATCTTAAATATAGATTTTTTTTTGTTTGGAAAATACCGTTTTTGTATGGTCTCCTGTTGACGCAGGTACTTGCTCCCCTATTTCATCACTATTTATATCTTATCAAACTTGTCTTTTATTTTATTTTCTGTCATGCATGCCTTCTTTTTTACTTTTTTCATCCACGTCCTCTTTTTCTTCTTCTTATATATAGGAGAATAGCGCAACATCTCATCTTTATCGGATCTCCTCTGCATTTTCTTTTTTATTTATTTTATAGTGGACATCCTATCTTTATTGGGTCCTTTTGTTATTTCTTGTCATGCATTTCCTTATTTATTGGGTGTCTCTAGCAAATTTATCTTCAATTTCATGTCCAATCCTTATTTTGCTGAGGTGTTTATCCCCAATCTGAATCAGTACCGGTATGAAAAAAATATGGATAATACATTGTTGATTAACATTGCAGCCTAGATAGTATTTTTTTTAATTGTTAACAGGTAAAATAACATCATATTCAGATTCTACATATTTGTTTAATCAAATTTCATATATAACATGTTAAATTTGGAATTACGGTTTAGAAGATATGAGTATTTTAAAAAAACATTTGATATGTACTGCGGGTTTAGTGTCAGGAATCTCAGAGGGTTTTCTACAAAATAGCATGACGGACTGAGAATACCTATTTCTTTTATTAGTATGTATAGATTTCATTGCATAACTATTGACTTTCGTGCTTGCATAGGGAATCACAAACCTTAACACCAATATTCTTACTAAAGCATAATTACTCACCAACATGAGTCATATATTACTATCATCATATCTGAAAACTACTAGAAAGAATCAAGTTTATTTTGTCCAATGATCTTCATGAAAGTTTTTATTATATCCCTCTTGAATATCTATCACTTTGGGACTAATTTCATATGTTGCTTTTGATAAGCTCAAACAAATTTAAGTGAAGAACATGAGCATAAAAATTTCTTCTCTCAAAATAATATAAGTGAAGCATGAGAGAATTTCTTCAAAAATTTACTAACTCTCAAATGAATCTAAGTGAGGCATGAGAGTGTTTCTTCAAAAATATTAAATCACACCGTGCTCAAAAAGATATAAGTGAAGCACTAGAGCAATTCCATAGCTCAAAAAATTTAAGTGAAGCATAAAGAGCAATTCTAACAAATCATAGCATAATTTTGGCTCTCTCAAATAGGTGTGTCCAGCAAGGATACTTGTGACAAACTAAAAAGCAAAACAAGCAAAGACTCATATAATACAAGACGCTTCAAGAAAAACTCATGATATGTGACGAATAAAAATATAGCTCCAAGTAAAATACCGATGGTCGTTAGAAGAAAGAGGGGATGCCTTTCAGGGAATCCCCATGCTTAGTTGCTTGGTTTTCCTTGAATAATAACTTGGGGTTCCATGGGCATCCCCAAGCTTAGGCTCTTTTCACTCCTTATTCCTTCATCCATCGTGATCTCACCCAAAACTTGAAAACTTCAATCACACAAAACTTAACAAAACCTTCGTGAGATCCATTAGTATAATAAAGCAAATCACCACTCCAAGTACTGTTGCAAACCCATTCATTTTGTATTATTGCATTATACCGACTGTATTCCAACTTTACCAAGGTTTATACCCCCCCCCCCGATACAATCCATAGATTCATCAAAATAAGCACACAATGCAACGAAAACAGAACAGTCTGTAGTAATCTGGACTTTGTCCATACTTCTGTAACTCCAATTTTTTTGACAAATTAGGACAACGTAGGCAATTTGTATATCAATCTTCTGTAAAAAAAATTCACAATTTTATCACGCTTCTGTGATTTTTAACAATTTTGCTACTGGGCGCAAAAGTTCTATTTTTCGACAAGAGCAAATCAACTATCACCAAACATGATCCCAAAGGCTTTACTTGGCACAAACACTAAATAAAACATAATAAACACAATCATAACAGTAGCATAATTGTGTAAACACTCAAAAACATAAAGAAAAAAGCAAAAAAAATATTCAATGGGTTGCCTCCCAACAAGCGCTATCGTTTTATGCCCCTAGGTAGGCATAATGCATAGATTCAAGTATTGCCATCTTTAGTTTCTAATTCCTGAATCGGACAACCAATATTCTTCAAAGATTTAGCATGCATATTTTTATAATAATACTTCTAGGAATAAGATTGACGAATTCATTTTCGCAAGTAGAGTCTTTTACAACTTCAACAAAGTCGGGGTGAATACTAATCATCTTAAGATCCTCTTTGTTATTATTAAAAGTTGCACCCTTGTTCTTAGTGACTTGAGTAGTCTTGCCAATTTTTACGGGGGTTTTTTTCAATAGTTTTAGCAGAAGAAAAAACCGAGTTCCTCGCTCAACCTGGTCAAGAGACACTCATCAAATTTGTAGCGCAAGCATTACCCACTTACATTATGTGCATGTTTAAACTGCCCTTTTCTGTATGTGATGAGCTCACTAAGATGGTGAGGGGCTTCTATTGCGGATCCTCAAATGGTAAACAGGAGGTTCATTGGCGTGCTTGGGATGATTTGTTGCCGCCAAAGAACGGCGATCCAGGGCAGGGCTACAGCAAGGACGGCGGCGTGCAGGACGACGGCGACGGCGGCGGCGACTACACCGCATTCTACAAGCTCCTCGGCATGAACTAGGCTTGGGGCGGCGGCGGTGGCGTAGTTTTTTAAGTTTTTGTGTATGTCTTTAAATTTGAACAAATATGAATGAAACCGCCTAAATTCCGTTCAAAATCGAGTCGTTTTCGTCGAATTTGAGTCAATTTTGCATTTGAAAAACGACGTCTGGGTGCCAACTTAGGGCGGCGGTTGGGAACCCGAGCGCCCCCACGGCGAAAATATCGCCGGTTAACCCCCACTAGGCGCTATTTCAGGGCCTTGGGGGGCGAACGGCTGAAGATGCCCTTAGTGCCATCTAAACCGTTCGTTTTTTATCTGATGGTTCAGATGGTTAGGAGACAGGCACACCATCATCATCAAATTTGTTTTTTATAGAAGTAGAGAAAACAATTCTTTGTTTAGGGCACTTTAAAATGAGGGTCACCATGGACCGACTACAGCGAGGGAAATTACGAAATGTTGGTTGGACTGTTTCTTCACTTTAGCTGGATTTCAGTCAGCTGATTTTTAGTTTTGTGCTTAGTCAATTTTTTGGTCATTGGATTGTGCTTTAAGATTTGTGCAGTTTTTCTTGTCACATTTTGCTGGTGTACTGGGCTGCTTGGATTCGACTGGCCCCTATTTTAGGTCAGTCGATTTTCTTCTTAGGCTGTATTTTGGTGTGTGTATGCTTTTCTCCATGGGTTGCTTTTGTTTTCTGCACGTGTACGCTTTTATTTTCCTATTTTTTGCTTGAGTTTTTTTTTCTTTACATCTATTTCTGGATGTTGAGTGTGTGTAAATGTATACATGCAAGTAATGCATGTACAAATTACATTCGAGTACAGAAACTTCACTCTTATATATTTATTCTATATATTATAACAAGTGCATTTTTTGTGCTAATTGTGTGGATTTTTTCCCTTTTTTTATTCCTTAGGGGTAACAACAATGCTATTTTTTTGTGCTAATTTTTTTTTCTAATTAAATTATTATTATTATTATTATTATTATTATTATGTGTATGTATGCATGAAAGTACTATACGGTATTTGTGTAAGTTATACTAGACTGCTAAAGTTGTATTACTATATGTGTATTCAGTGCATATTATAAAATGTGCAATTTCACTGCAAAGTTGTGTGCAAGTTTTTCTTTCTTTCTTCTTAAGAGTGATACCAATGTCAATAATTTGGTCTCTCTTAGGAAATTTTATTCGTTTTATTATGTTTAGTTTTTAATCCATTTCCTATTTTTAAGGACGATACCAATGTCACTAATTCGTTCCTTGTTTAAAAAACTTTGTTTTATGTAAAACGCACTATTATATGCATATTCTTACATAACTAAAAAAGTATAATTTATGTGTAAATTGTGTGCAATTTGTATAATTATTATTTTTACTTTCTTTCTTCTTAAAGGGTGGTACCAATGCCACTATACTTGATTTCTTCTTAGAAAAAATTATTTTTATTTTTGTGTTTGTAAGTAAGTATACACGCAAGTATGATACACCATGTGTGTAAATTATAGTACAGAGCAAAAATTGCATTGTATATGCTTATTTTTTGCTTATTACAAAAGTGCAATTTCAAGGCTTACTTGTGTGCAAGTTATTTTTTAATTTCCGCGCTTCTTAAAGGGTTTCATTTTCCCCTAGAAAACTTCATTATTTTATTTTTTTCATTTGTTTTTATAATATCTTTCCTCTTAAAGGGTTTCATTCTAACATAGAAAACTTCGTTATTTTGTTTTAGTTTTAGTTTTGTATTTTTTCCTTAAAGGGTTTCATTATTCCATAGAAAACATCATCATTTTGTTTTCTTTATATATTTTATTTTTTCTTAAAGGGTTTGATTCTTCCCTAGAAAACTTCATTATTTTGTTTTTGTTTTTTTATTTTCTTTCTTCTTAAAGGGTTTCAATCTTCCCTTGAAAATTTCATTATTTTTATTTTATTTTTAATTTCTTTCTTCTTAAAGGGTTTTATTCTTCCGTAGAAAAATTCATTATTTTGTTTTCATTTTCATTTTCATTTTATTTCATTTTCTTTCTGTAATGGTAATACCAATATCATTCCACTATTATATGGTTATTCTTTCGTATTATAAAAATTTAATTTCTATGTGAAATGTGTGCAATTTATTTTGCGAAACCCTTCTGTGTAAGTTTTGTCAATATTTGATTTATTTTTATATTATGCTTTCTTTTTAATGATAATGCTGATTCTAGTAAAGTATTCCTTCTTAGGAAACTTCTTTTTTGCAAAACTTTCAACATTATATACTTATTTTTGCACATTATGAAAAATGCAATTTCTGTATAAATTGTATGCAAATTTTGTCATTATTTGATTTACATGTTTTTTAGGTAAGACCAATGCCACTATTTTTATTCATATATTTTATAAGATGACAGCAGCACAACTATTACATTTTGAGGTGACCGCCTCTTTTTCTACTTTTGGTTATCAGGTTTACAACTCATAGTAAATTAAATCATGCCTGTTAAAACCGGTAGCCAGTCTCATAGTTTGCCACACTATTTTAGCCAAACTTGTTGTTAGCCACATTTTGGCTTGCCTATGGAAAAATTGCCATGTATTTTTTGTGTATGACATGTGGGCCTTATTTTCCACAAGAATCTTACTGAGTAAAAAGAGTGTGGGAAAGTACTAACTATGAACCAAACATGGATATGTACATCTGATATTTGGGGGCCCGTGTTGCATGCATCCATCACACTGATGGTGGTGACTCAATTGTAACCTGTGGTTGGATGGTTACAGGGATTGTTGTATCCTCATTCCAACAGGGTACAAATCCTGGTGCTCGCATTTATTTATGGATTTATTTCAGGATTTCTGGTTATGCACATTCAGTGAGAGGAGATGTTCCCGTCGATGACGAGATGCCTACGGCGATTTTGTAAATTTCAAGATGATATGCCGGCTCAGTCTTTCGGAGGTGCTCATTGGGATAGGATGTGCGTGTGTCCATTCATAGGGTTAAGTGTATGCGCGTGTATATGAACGCTTATGAACGCTTGTGTCTGTATTGTATTAAAAAAATTTATAGCAGCGTTATTGATACTACCCCTAAAAAGCAGCGTTATTGATGTGCTGAAATGCGTACGTGCATGACCATTCGAAATGCACGCTAGCTCACGTCAATTGCAGGTGGATAAAATAATCAACTATGGACCAACTTGATACTCGGCTGGACTGTACTCGACTGAAACAAATTGTGGGTCGATCGACTGACCCAAAATCTGTTTCCAGTCAACTGACAGGTAGCCGGTCCCCTGTTTCTTCTCCCTAGGAAAGAATCAACTTGCCGCAGCTAGTTGGGTCCGCATTAAATTATTCGCATAGCGTGCTCTCCTCTGAAAATTTGGCACGCAAGCTCACAAACAAAACTGTAGGTCAAGTCAATGATTGCAATCGTAAGTGAAATTTAAGGCGACGCGTTTTACATACGAACATTTTAAGGCGACAAGTTGAACTGTTACATAAAAAGATATCTCGGGATTAGCCAGTCGTACACATACAGCGATAACCACATCATTTGCCAGCAAGGGTTTATAGTCACATGGACTGATGGTTCCATTCTTCGTGGAAAGACAGCCTCAGCCCTCAGGGTCAAATATCAGTACACTCCCGGCACATTAGGCGCGGAAGCCAACCAACCATGAGCGTCCTTCATCTGCTCCTTTTCTTGCTTCTTCATGTCCTTCCCCTCGCATCTCCGGCCGTCGACGCCGACCAGTTCACGTTCGATGGCTTCGCCGGCGCGAACCTCTCGCTCGACGGCACGGCCACGGTCACCCCAGACGGCCTCCTCATGCTCACCAACGGCACGACTCAGCTAAAAGGACACGCCTTCTACCCTGTCCCCGTGCGGTTCCACGAGGCCGCCAACGGCAACGCCTCCTCGCGCTCCTTCTCGACAGCCTTCGTGTTCGGCATCGTCAGCGAGTACGACGACTTCAGCAGCCCCGGCCTGGCCTTCGTCGTCTCCAAGAGCAAAAACTTCTCCACGGCGCTTCAGAGCCAGTACATGGGCCTGGCCAACGCGGCCAACAACGGCAACTCCAGCAACCACTTCCTGGCCGTCGAGCTCGACACCATCGTCAACGCCGAGTTCGGGGACATGAGCAACAACCACGTCGGGGTCGACGTCGACGGCCTCTCATCCATCGTCGCCGACAACGCGGGGTACTACGAGGACGGCACAGGCGCGTTCATCAACATGAGCCTGTTGAACCGCACGGCTGCGCAGGTGTGGGTGGACTTCGACGCCCGCACCTCTCTCGTCAGCGTCACCATGGCACCCCTTGAGCTGCCCAAGCCCAAGAAGCCTCTGCTCTCCGCCACCGTGAACCTCTCGTCGGTGATCCAGGACAAAGCCTACGTTGGCTTCTCGTCATCCACCGGCGTCGTGTCGAGCCGCCACTACGTGCTTGCCTGGAGCTTCAAGATGGATGGTGGACAAGCCCCGCCGCTAAACATACAGAAGCTGCCGGCCCTGCCGTTCACGACCCCCAAGCGCCGGTCGAAGACGCTGTATATCTTGTTGCCGATAGCATCGGCAGCGTTGGTGTTAGCACTGGCCATCGCCGTCGTCCTAATTGATCGGAGGCGGCGCAGGTATGCGGAGGTAAAAGAGGACTGGGAGACGGAGTTCGGTCCGCACCGTTTCTCGTACAAGGATTTGTTCCACGCCACCAAGGGGTTCTCCGACGAGCGGCTGCTTGGCATCGGCGGGTTCGGGAGGGTGTACAAGGGCGTGCTTCCGACGTCCGGGGCGGAGGTTGCAGTGAAGAAGGTGTCGCACGAATCGAGGCAAGGAATGAAGGAGTTCATCTCCGAGGTGGTCAGTATCGGCCAGATTCGGCACCGGAACCTCGTCCGGTTGCTCGGATACTGCCGGCGGAAGCGCGAGCTCCTGCTAGTCTACGACTACATGCCAAATGGCAGTCTCGACAAGCTTCTGCACGACCACAACACGATGGTCTTGAGCTGGAGCCAGAGGTTGGGGATCATCAACGACGTCGCCTCCAGCATACTGTACCTCCACGAGGACTGGGAGAAGGTGGTTCTGCATCGCGACGTCAAGGCGAGCAACGTGCTCCTGGATGCCGACATGAACGGGCGGCTAGGCGACTTCGGCCTCGCGAGGCTCTACGATCACGGCACCGACCCGCACACCACGCACGTGGTGGGCACCATGGGCTACCTAGCCCCGGAGCTCGGGCACACCGGCAGGGCCTCCAAGGCGTCCGACATCTTCGCCTTCGGCGTGTTCATGCTGGAGGTCGCGTGCGGGCGGCGGCCCGTCTCCCAGGACGAGCACGGCGACCACCTCCTGCTGGCGGACAGGGTGATCGAGCACTGGCGCGAAGGAGCGATCACCGACGCCGTGGACCCGCGACTCCGGGGCGACTTCCCTGCCGAAGAAGCGAGCTTCGTTCTGAAGCTGTGCTTGCTGTGCTCGCACCCTCTGCCCAGCGCGCGCCCGGGCATTCGGCAGATCATGCAGTTCCTGAGCGGTGACACGCGGCTCCCGGAGGTGTCGGTAGAGCACGTAAGTGTCGACGTGCTAGCGCTCAGGCAAAACCAGGTGGTTCACTCGCACTCTTCTTTGCCGTCCACGGAAGCCGGTAATATTTCTGATGTTCCTGCAGCGAGGTAGTAATAAACACAAGATAAGCGAGCGACTAGATGTCAATCGACTGAATATAGTAATATTTTAGTCAGTCAGTTTTGCATGTTTACGAATTCTTTGGGTCCGGAGCATTGGCAACACATAACGCCGCAGCCGTAAGAGCTGATGCATGCAACGACGATTCTCCTGCATGTTGCCCCTTAAGCAAGTCGTACATCAACTTAATTGCTGTTTACAGGTGCATGCATACATTTTTTTTGCGGGTTAGGTGCATGCATACATGGAAAACAGCTCCATATAAATACAGTACTCCTCATCGATGTATATATGTATGTAAGCTAAAGCATATGTACGTAAACAAAAAATAGCAAATGCAATTTTTTTGTCATTGGCATTACCATTTAAACAAGAAAGGAAAAGAAAAATAATAAAATAAATACAAAATTTACACAAAAATTGTGCTTTTTTATAATATGCAAAAATAAGCATATAATAGTGGTATTTTCACAGAAAAGGAAAATTCCTAAGAAGGAATGAATTAGTGGCAATGGTATTGCCATTAAAGAATAAGGAAAATGAAATAAAACCAAACCAAAATAACAAGCTTTTCTAAGAATAAAGAAAAATCATTAAAATAAAACAAATAATGAAAAATTGCACATAATTTATATAGAAATTGCGCATTTTTATAATATGCAAGAATAAGCATATAATGGCGAATTGTCACAAAAGGAAATTTCCTAAGCAGGAATGAATTAGGGGCATTGATATATTAATCTTAAAGAAGAAAGAAAACAAAAAAACTAAAACTAAATCAAAATATGAATTTTTCTAAGAAAAACATAATTAGTGGAATTTGTATTACCATTTCAAGATAAAGAAAATGAAACAAAATCAGAATAATAAAGTTTTCTAAGAATGAATTAGTGGCATTGGTATACCCTTCCAGATGAAATAAAATGAAATAATAACTAAAGAAAATCAAAGTAATGAAGGCTTCTAAAGAAGAATGAATAACTTGCATTGGTATTACCCTTTCAAAAGAAAGAAAATTAAAAACTTAAATAAAATAAAAAAACAAAATCATAATAATGAAGTTTTCTAAGGAAGAACAAACTAGTGGCATTGGTACTACCCTTTCATAAGAAACAAAATGAAAAAAATATAAAACAAAGTTAAATAGTCAAGTTTTTAAACAAATGATGAATTAGTGGCATCTGGTATTACTCATAAAAATAAAGAATATAAAATAAAAACTAAAAAATAAAGCTAAAATTTGCACGCAATTCACTTTGTTAAAATATGCAAGAATAAAGATAGTAGTGTTCTTTTTGCAAAAAAACAAGGTTTTCTAAAGAAAGAATGAATAGTTACATTGGTGTTTGAACCATGGCGTCTATACTTTTTCAAATCGTAATAATTAAATTTTCTACTCCCTCCAACCTTAGTTCAAAACTGTGACACTTATTTCCGATCAGAGCGAGTAAGAAATACTGAATTACTAGCAAAGGAACTACCTTTTAAGAATACAGAAAATAATGATAAAATCAAGCACGATTTAATGCCGAACTTGCACTTTTTTATAATATGAAAGAATAAACATATAATTGTGAAATTTTCGCAAAAACAGAAGACATGAATTAGTATCATTGGTACTACCCTCCAAGAGGAAAAATTGAAAATAAAACAAAAACAAAAAAAGACTGGGGTTTCTAAGAGAATGAATTAGTAGCATAAGTATTACCAAGGGACCTTTAAAATGAAAGAAAGGCAAAAAAACAAAGAATGACAAAAAATTGTGCACGGTTGAACATAAATTGCACATTTTAATAATATGCAAGAATAGTCATATAATAGTGAACTATCATTAAAAAAGGATTCCTAAGAAGGAATGCATTACAGGCATTGGTATCCCTTAAAGAAGAAATAAATGTAACAAAAACTTATATAAAATCAAAATAATAAATTAGTAGCATTGGTATTACCCTTTAAGGAGAAATAAAATTAAAAAACGACGAATTTTGCACGCAATATTCACAAGAAATGTGCTTTTTAAATATGCCCGAATATACATATTATAGTGGAATTTCGCAAAAATATTTCTTAAGGAATGAATTAGTGGCATTGGTTTTAACCTTGAAGAAGAAAGAAAATAAAATAATAAATATAAATTCTAAATAGGGAACAATTACTTAGTAGCAATAGTGTTGACGTTTAAGGAAGAAAGATAACAAAAAGGTTTCAAAAAACTTGCAGACAACTTCGTTCTAAACTTGCACTTTTTGTTGCATGCAAAAAATCATAAAATAGTGTAATTTTCACACATATTGCATAGTATTTATGTGAGTACATTTCCACTCACCAACATTCCAAAAATACCCACATAAAAAATAAAAATGAACTAACAAAGAAAAACCAAAAACAAAAGCAAAAACCACACACGCGCGCTCGCGCACGGTGACACACACACGCACACATAGAAACATTGAAAAAGGAAGAAGAAGAAAAAAAGAACACACCGAAAAATGGCATATGAAACACATCTGGACTCATACATTTACACTGTAATTCATAAAAATATCTTTAAATTAAAACCAAAACCAGCTAGCTGATTGATCTCAATGAGTCTGCACCAACACGCCGCATTAATACTCTCCGCGGACGCGTCAGCCCTCATGAAAGTTGCATGCATGCAGAAGTGTAGGTGCGTACACTGATTGGAAAAAGGAAATCGACTGGCCATAATTGATTTTTCAATCGACTAATGTATACCTAAAGCGCAAGAATAAACCAGGTGGTTTATGGGAGGAAGAGGAACCGAGGAAACTCGACTCCTAATATGTTTTTTCTCCCAGTCTTGCTAAGTCTCAGTCGACTGAGACTAAATCTCAGTCGATGCTTTATCCGTGAGATCTTACATTGAGATCAGTGCAAAATTTTGTTTCAGTCTTGCTAAGTCTCAGTCGACTGCTAAGATTCCATTTCAGAAGGGATAGCCGATGGCAAAGTACAGAGAAAGGCACAAGGTACTAGAAAAAAAACAGCCGAAGCCAAAGAAAGAACAGCGGAAGAAGAAGAAGAAAAACAATAGTTGGGGTGCAGCTTTGCATCACCCCAAAACGCGTTGGCACATCTTCAGGCTGGGCTAACAGGCAAGGGCATCTTCAACGCGGACCTTCAAACCACCCTCGTCCTTCTAAACCGTTCGGTTCGGAAGTGTTTTGCCATCCAACACGGTCCTCTATCCGCCTGCTTAAGGGGCTGTTTGTGTGGGACGACACATGTGCCGGTTCTGGCTCTAGTACCATTGAATTTGAAATAAATGATTCCGAAAAACACGCTGGGCATCCGGTTATCTTGCTGAATTTGAACTATTATTGTACTGGAGATATTTGTGCATGGATGAATTGTATTATTTGGATTGGCACGATATAATATAAATCCAAATAGGATTAAAAAAGAGGTAAATTGTGTCTAAATAATTAGACAACTAGGAATACTAATAATCTTCTCCTATCCTACTTTTTGATTCATTTAGTTCTTCAATTAACTCAAAGTTCTTTATTTTAATTGAATCAACGAATATTTTTTGAATAGAAAGTCAATGTATCTAACCTATTATTTCACAGGAGTACTAGTTGCTGCGCCAAGCAGTTCCGCTTTCTCGGTCCGAGAAATGCATTGTTGGAACTGGATTGGAACGCCAAACAGCTCTAGATTCGAGGGTTTCCATTATAGCCGAACGATTGCGGGCTATTTTCTACTCCCTCTGTCTCAAAATATAAGAACGTTTTACGAAAAACGTTCTTATATTTTGGGACGAAGGGAGTATAAATTATGTCTAAACTTTGTTGAATCTTATCATATTTGTATGAATTTTATCCGGTTTGAAATGTATACGGATAAAATTGGATGGCTGGCTTCTACTTCAGTGCCCGTATTGGTTCTCACCGATCGGCAGACGAATACGTTGTCTAGTTCGGACCCCAGCTATACTGATATTTCTGCGCTACACTACAGTACATGTTAAACCTACTTTTGGATTTAGTATACTGTATACTTGATTGTGAAATGGTATGGACAACGGTTTGCTACTGATACAATCTTCATTGCTTCACCGAAATGCAAATATTAGTCAAGTCTCCCCAATTATTGTTATTTGTAAACATTCGGCGTGTCGACCTGCCGCTTCCAAACAGTACTAGAAGGACAGAACACGACCACCCTGCATCGTTGGCACTCTTTCCTCACTCGAAAAAAGAAAGACACTCTTTGCTCACCAGAGGTAACGTCACTTTGTTCTGTCAGAGACCAAGTACAACATACGAATGCACGGTCAATTCATGTTACTCGTAACTCCTTGAAATAGAATTTCTTTCCACTTTATAAATAAAATCATCACGACAATACAGAAGGCACAAACAGATCCAAAAAAGCATAAAAAAAGGGGGAAAAGGACCTCCAGATGGCCATAGTCTTAGGCCTTCCACTATGTGGGCTAAAATCGATGCCAAAATCACTTTTACTTTATTTGGCACCGGTGCCCTTCATTACCTAGCAGGTGCCATAACAAAATTTTAGAAAACCGGAGCATCTACTTGCTCCTGTGCCAAATCCATCTGCAGAGTAAATTAAGCGCGCCGGCCGTCCTTCTAACGCAAAGAGCTGGCAACGAGCTAGGAACCAGGACGCTGCTAGTAGGGTGAGATGGGCTGATATATAGTAGTTTATGTACATGGGCCCTAGCTTCATTGAATGCCAAATTCTTTCACATAGTGTGGACGGTGCTAAAACTTCTTCATCTGGCATCGACATGGGCGTGGTATACTTTTAGCACCGCTACATAGTGGAGGGCCTTAGGGGGCTTGCAGCGAGACAACGCGGCGTCGGCGTGCGGTAGCAATTATGGAATCATGCAAGTGTCGACGTGCTAGAGCTGATGCAAAACCAGGTGGTTCACTCGCATTCTTCTTTGCCGTCAACCGAAGCTGGTAATATTTCTGATATTCCTGGAGCGAGGTAATGGACACAAGACTATTCGTTTCGTTTTCACGTTGTTAGCTCAAAAGTCCAGCTGGCTATCTTTTTTGAAGCGTGCATTCTAGTGTAGTCCACAGGAGGAAAGTTGACTCCTAAAATGTTTTTTTTCTCCAAGTACAGTTTGAGAAGACGGGCTTTCCTATCGGAACGTCGACTTGTTTTTTCAAGCGCGTGCTATTTCCTTCTATCGCGTGCTCGAAATTTCTGCGTTATCCTACTTGTCTTGGCAAATCGGGAAAAGAAACTTGGAAAAGGTGAGAAGAAACATCGACTCTTCTGTAGTCTGAAAACCAGTGAAACAGCACAGCGACATTGTCGACAGCTACAGTGCTACTTGCGCGGATTCGGACCCAGCTACTGATATTTCTACGCTACATGTTAAACCCACTTTTGGATTTAGTATACTTGATTGTGAAATGCAATGGACCACGGTTTGCTACTCAGTTGGATACAATCTTCATTGCTTCACAGAAATGCAATATAATCAGTCAAAGTCTCCCGAATTGTTGCTAACGCCCTCGCAAAAAACAAAATGCTAACACTCCGCGTGTCGACCTGCCGCTTTCATACAGTGCTTTTTTTTTTTCAAAATGGTCCAGACATATTATTAAAGTTAAAAGTACGAAACATCTCAAACATATAAAAAATTACATCGAGACCATTGAACAACCACTACCACCGTCAGAACGAGCCGCTGACGTACCACTATCGTTGCTCCCTTATCCAAACCTGCTTGACCTTGTCGATAACAGTCGAGAAGTCTTCATGCACGTACCCCTAAGGACCAGCGCCTTGAAGCCGCAGTTGTCGTCGGTAAACCCTTGAATAGATCTGAAGCACCTGACACCAAATCTCGTCACATGACGAGAAACCCTAACCTCAACCTATGCCGAAGCTCCGTCGACTATGTCTAGATGGACGAACTCGAGGTCGATCGGTGCCCAGAAGACACACTCAAAGAAGAAGCACCGACTTCTGCCTGAGCGCCGCACCTGCGAGGACAAAAAGCCTAACCTAAACTACTAACCGGAACGGAGGCACCATAATTCCCCTTCCTGCCACCCGTCGCTGGAGCGGCAGGCAGAGGGGAGGCGAATCCACGGGTTCGCCGACGAAGCCTGAAGGAGAGAGTTTACTCTAACCTCCAAAGGATATGGGAGGGAAAGAGAAACCCTAGAAGAACATAACACGAGCAACGTGCATCGTTGACACTCTTTGCTCACTCGAGCGAACGTCACTTTATTCTGCCAGAGACAACGTCAAAGATACAAATGTATGGTCAATTCGTGTTACTTATACTCCTACCTTATATCGCTCCTCGGGGGATTTTTTTGTTTTCAAAATGGCAGGATTCCCGCATTCCTTAAAAACAAAGGAGTTGCTCGGTTAATTGAAGAAAACCGAGCCAAATTAATTATAGAGAATCGAGCGAAAACCATCACAACCGCTGAGCGGAACACATAAGATACCCCATGCACGTCACTCCAAAAAGGGCCTCACCGAGACAGCACACATGTGTCATCATCATTACTCCTCCCCTAGAGGCGTCAACACCATCCCTAAACCCTGAGCAAATGACTCGCCTTCACCATAGGCGATTGTCGACCCAACCCACGTAGTAGAGGGCGTGTGGAGATGTATGAAGATACACGCTAGACTCAGCCACCTACGACTAGACAGTGCAGCTCCAACTCTGACGGAGAACCACAAAGGAGAACTAGGCATGGCTGACGCCACGGAAAATTGTCGAATGAACCACGTGCTACCCACCGGGCCCCGCCACGGCAGCTTCAACTTCACAGCAACAAATCGGCCGAGACAATCCCGCGGACACGTCGGAGAAGATCCAACTACGAGAACAATTTCCACGTCTCCGACATTGCTCCACCATCATCATTGCCACAGAGGTCTCGACGCCAACACCACTGTCTTCCACTGATCCCGCTCGCTAGTACGCAGGTCCAAAGACGATGACCCTAGGAAGGAATACGACACCAAGGCGCCGCCATCGTCCGATGAAACAATATTAAGGGTTTCCCTCAGAGCTGCAACGATCCGCACAGGAGGGGTGCGGCAGCAATCCAGTGATGCCTCCAAGAAGGTAAGCGAGGAGCTACGGTCGTCGCTATAGCTGATCAAGGCCACAACCGAGACAGGGTTCTCACACAATCTTCTGACACCACCTCATCCGCACATCATCTCACAACAGAGCCCACCTAGCACAACCAACCGCACCTTGCGGAGGCCGCTAGATGTTGGGAAACGTAGTAGAAAACAAAAAAATTGCCCTACAATCACCCATGACAATATTAAGATGCATTAACGGTTTGGATTTGATCATTACAGACTCCAAGTTGCAGCGGAAGAAGATGAGTCCGTGTACATCGTATTTGGATTCCCTCGAACCATAGATGAACGATTCCGCAAACCACCCACCAGTCCCTCGAATAGAAGACCAAAAGCACGACCTCTCTACGAGTTGCAAGCGTACGGTCTTCACGATCTGCAGTGCTTCATCGTCCAGAGCTAATCGTCTCCGGAGGATTAGAACGAGGAGATTAGAACCAGTCTAGACTTCTAATTATGAGGATTATAAGATCTAGATCTAGCTCTGATTGATCAACTAGGAGCAACTAGAGAACTAGAGGAGGCTCCAAAAACTTGTGTATTCAAAAGTGCCCAAAGTCTCAGTGTATATAGGTTGGAGGGGAGAGAGGGGGGCCACACAAGGGGAAGGACTCCCCTCCCCTTGCGCCAGCCCTTGGGAGGAGGAGTCCTCCCCCTTGTCCAATTCGGCCTCCCTTAGTGGGAAAAGGGGCGCCTCTCCTAGTGGGCCCTTTTGGCCCAATTCTTCTTCCACCTCTTGGTCGTTTAAGGCCCGTTGATAGTAGATTTAATATAAAAGCCTCCTAACAATTACTAAAACCTTATTATTATTAATTTAACATCACCGGAAACATTTTCCACCTATATATTATTTATCTGTAATATCCGGTATTGCCCGATAAACTCCGAAATCCTTCTGGTGGCTCCGAAACGCTTTCGGTTCCTCTCAAAACTATTTCACAAATATATTCTCCTTATTCCCATCCTACTAACACTCAACAGATCATGATTGCCTTAAACTTGTGACCCTGTAGGTTCGGTAAAACATAGACATGACCGAAACCCCTTCGTTCAATGGCCGATAGTGGAACCATGGACGCCCATATTGATCACTATGAATACACGAATGACATTCAAGTGAACCTTCGGTTATCATGTTCTATTCACTTTGCTTCGTGATACTTCACAAAACCCGTGATGAGATATATCGGTATTCTCTTGAGTCATTTACGTGCTCACTATACCGGTCTCCTTGTTGCCAATTTTGTTCTTCTTTCACGTTGACGTGTTCCGGCATCCCTGTGACATAGTCACCTGTATTTGGCCAGACGAGGATTGATGCCGTCACACCGAGAGAGCCCTAAAAATATCTCTCCATCGTCGGAGGAGCAAATTCCACTCTTGAGCTATCTAGTCCCTTATCAAACTGTCCGATGAACCTATAAGTTGTCGTTGTTACATATAACGTTTGAGCAACCACAAAGTTTATTGTATGGTAATAAGTGACTACGTTACTTTCATGGTCTAAGAAACTAAAACACGCGTTAACACTTCGTGTTATAGCAATTGACTTCAGACGATATTATCTCAAAGTATAACAAATAAATTTGGGTCCATTCAATATAATCGTTCTTCTAACGTCATACTTTCAATGTTGTTTAGAGCCTATCATTACACTTAACGGTATCTTCAAATCATATGAATTTTTCAGTGAATCGCATATTCTAGGATCATAATAGTCATAACATAGAATATAAACTCTTAATTATGAACATAGAAACAATAACGTAATATTATTGCATTTAGGGCATATCTCCAACACTAAATCCATCAGCCGCTGACAGAAAGCTGGGTCACCGGATTCAGCACGAACCACCAATCCTTGCCGACCACCATGCCGGCAGGGACTAATAAATGGCGCTCGAGGCCGCGAACCATCTCTGTTCCCATCCTTGACCAAGCTTCCATGTGCACACGCACCACACGCACCCGTCGGAGAGTCCAGAAGATCCAACAACCGCAGGCGCACTCCTACTCCAGCACTGCAAGCGGCTGCAACCCGCGCCGCCGCGCCGCCCGAGCAACAGCACCCCGCTGCGCCGCCGCGTGACCACTTTGCGATGAAAACCCTGCCACCAGACCCCTTGTGAGTCACAAAGTTGTGACGCACAAGCCCCGCCATATCTCTCCAACTCGCTTGTGCCTGGCACACGCAGCAGCACGGCGCAACCGCACGTCACGTCGCCTCTGGCTGCGGCCACCACACTCCAAGCCGTGGCCACCACGTCGCGCGTCATGCAGCCACGCACCTCAGCTGGCCAAGAGGTGAAAATTGGTGTAAATTAGTATGTGTTGTATTAAGCCTTTGGAACAATTTATATAGTCGATTCACTAACTCTGATATAGATGAGGATTAACAAAGTTTCCTCTAGCTCCTACACCATTTGGTTAATCAAATCGAAAAGTAAAAAGGGAAAATTTACAAAAATCTTTGCATAAAATTAAAAGATGTAGGATTTAGATAAGACATAGTTAATTCTTATACCGAAAAATGCATTTGGAGGATGGGCTCCAGTTAGCCCTTTAGTTTTTTTCTTGAAAACTATATCTTCACATCTCAGAAGAAGAAAAAATCTGAAAATGTGTGCATATACATGCACACCTATGCTATGCTCATACAAAGTTTCGTCAAAATATACTTTCATTTGTGGTATACACAAAAGGACAAATACATGTCAAAATGGCGCTATTTTTAGTTGTATTTGGGCCACAATTTAATGTTTTTTGTACAGCTTAAAAATCATTCTATTATTTGATAAGACTTTACAAATACTAAGAGGACATATATATGTGTTCACATAATTATGTTTTTACTTTAAAATGGCATTTTTTGGTTTCCGTAACATACTGGGCTTTAAGGAGCCCAAGACCCAAAAATTCACGCTGGTTAGCTACACCCTTTGTATAAAGTACTAGATCATTGATGGCGATTGTTGCCACGACCATTCATTTTTACAAATAGTATGGTAGGTGATTAGTATAAAATTCATGTTGGTACGGTGAACCTTGTTAACAAATTTTGGTGTCATGCTCGTGCTATGTGATTACTTGTCCTCAACGGATCGACGGCGACCTCGGATAATTCTAACATGTTTTGCAATCCTTTTAATTGTTGAACCACTTGCAAATTCGTAAACTTTAGTTTTTCTTCAAAACATGATTTTTTTTATATTTTAACCATGTTTTTGAGTTAGTGTTTCCCAAAGTTTTGCCATGTTTGAAATTGTTAGTTATAGTCCATGGCAGAATAAGAGAAAGTGTTTATAAAAACCATGACAGTCTTTGTAAATTACCAAGTCATTTTTTAATAAGATAACATGGAAAATGTTTCCTCAAAACATAGAGAAGTATGATATTGGTTCACCATGTTTTATAGACATTTTGTTTTGCCAAAAAAATTCCATGTGTCAATTTCATTCATTTTTGTCATGTTATTTACTTGCTTTCAGCTATAAACTATCAACCGTAGACTTTTTGATGTTTTTTCCATGGGCACTTTTAAGTTCCATACAACATTTTTTCAATAATTGTTCTCATGTCAAATTTATTGCAGTGACCCTGACATTTCTTCTCTCCTGTCCGGACAGTGACCGGGTTGTCCGATTGGACGTTTGAGGGATCCAATTGTAGATGCTCTTATAACTATCAAAAATGATGTCTAAAAACCAGTTTTTAAAGTCTCGTGGTGCGTCATAGGAAATAACCATTTTTGCCTCAATTGAAGGTTCAAGACGTATGACAGCTTTTGTAGAGGCGGGTGGAGGGGGACCTCCTATACGTCGCTCTTTGCGACAAGTAATTGGCGAGTCGCAATAGGGGAGCCCACTTGGGCCAGTCCATTGCTCTGCGCCGCGAAGCAAGGGTAAAAATCGCAAAATAGGGTAGCGTGTGGTTGCTGGAATCAAACCCGCCACTGCCTAGTGATGTGGGTTCACTGCTAGCCACACCGACCATAAGCTCAGGCTTCAGGTGTGCAGCGTAATACGTAAATAACTAATTGCAGTATCAGACTTAACACTTCCCGGAAAAATCACGAGCAATTTTTAAATATTTGTGATGTTTTTTAACGTACGAACAATTTTTTAAAAATTGAAATCATGGGCAAATTTTGAAATTTCTGAACTTTATTCGAAAATGTGAACATTTTTTGAATTCCAGAACAAATTTCAAAAAAAGTTTTTTTTGACAGAAACAACTTTTGAACCTCGAGCATTTTTTGAATTTTTGAATTTTCTGAATTTTTTTGAAAATTTTGAACAAATTTGGAAACACGGACATTTTCTGAATACATGATTTTTTTTTAAACCAGAGCATTTTTTACAACTTCAAACAATTTTTGAAAACACGGAAATTTTTTGAAAGCACAACAAGGAACTATCCAGATGGTTCTCAAACCGGAAATGGTCGCACGAATAAAAGCTAACTTGTCACAGAATGCGGCAAATAGGGTTTTCCGGGGAGGAGTTCGTTGGGAGGGATTTCCCCTGGCGAACGATTTCGTTCGCTCGATCGGAACGTTCCCAGTGAATGAACCGTTCGTACAGACACCTCCCAAGGTGGAATGGTGCTCCCCTCAAAAAAAAAGAAAAAAGAGAGGTGGAATTGTGCCAACTATTGGCGTCCTAGATTTGTTAAGTTTTTTTCTCAAGAAAAAAAAGGATTACTCAAGTTTCATCTTATGGATTTCCCCACAAAAAAACATAATAATAGTTTCGTGCAACCATGATGAGTAATATGGTCTTTGCCTTGAGACTTTGATAAAAGCAGGACCGCACAATTCTGATGTCAAATCGAGACAGTCCACCTACGTGACTTAGAGCACACACCTATTTCGTTCCAGCTCCCCACATCTCACATCCCTGAACCGGCACCGCCTTCTTTCCTCCTACAGTATCTTTTCCTAGCTTCAGTTGGACGGTAGAAGATGACAGGAGCAGGTTGGTGGTTGGTGCTCCATCCGCTGACAGTGAATGTTCTGCACGTCATCTGAACGATGTTCCAGGATGGTTCTTCCATCCATCTAAAAAGAAGAGTGATCCCTGCTCGTGCACAAGTCTTTTTTCGACTTTCTAAACTTTCTAGATGGATTCTCTCTGATAAGAGCGTCGGGTCGAGTGCTCCGTCTCAACTCTCAATCGACCGCGCGATTTCTCCGGCCCCATTCATACAAAAGAGCACAGTTCGCGCGTCCCTCAGTTCCACTCCGGCCCCTTCCATCTCAACTTTGCTTTATACCATCTCCTGTGTCATCGTCCATGGCGATGGCTGCAGCGGGGGAGTGGTGGGAGGCAGCGAAGGCGACCATCGCGGCGTACACAGGACTGCCGCTGGAGGCGTTCATCACGGTGGTTGCGGTGATCGCCGGGCTTTACATGGCCGTCTCCGGCTCAGTCGCACGGCCAGCCCCGTCGCCGCCGAGAAGGAAGGGGGCGGAGGACGAGAGGACGCTCGAGCGGCTGCTGCCACCGGTGCAGCTTGGTGAGGTGACGGAGAAGGAGCTGGGGCTCTATGACGGGTCCGACCCCAAGAAGCCGCTCCTCATCGCCATCAAGGGGCAAATTTATGATGTCACGCAGAGCAGGTAGAGGTTCTCTCTCTCGTCTCGTATAGCCATTGAATTTCAGGGCTATTTCAGTTATCAGTTCATCTTCCGTACAATAAGAACATCTACGTTTCCTGAAAAACTCAAAAGGAAAAGTATTTTAATTACTAGGAGTAATAATCTTGATATGTATTAGAGCAAAAGTAGGGGTGGACCAATTAAATTATCGATATCTGTAAATTGCCATGAGAAGTGAAAAAAGGGAGAATTTGTCAACTGAAAGTCTGAAACTTAAAAGCGAATTTTCAATATTTTGCAATGGAGTTTAGTCATTACTAGCAAAAGGGCCGGTGCGTTGCAGCAGGAGAAAAAAATTCATAATCCTCAATGGTCATGACCACATTTTGCTGCATCACCGAGATAAACTATCACTCTCTATTACTTGAAATCATGAACAATTTATGAAATCATGCACATTTTTTTTAAACTCGTGAGCATATTTAAAATCTTAAACATTTTTCAAATTCGTGAACACGTTTACAAATTTTCGAACATTTTCTAACACAACAGATATTTTATACTATTTGTAAACATTTTTAAAAACTGTGAACAATTTTCTTAAATCGGCAAAAAATTCTAGAACCCATGATTTTTTTGGGAAATTGGTGGAACAGTTTTTGAAATTCACGAACATATCTTTTGATTTAACGTACATTTTTTGAAATGAATGATCATTTTATGAGTCAACAAACATTTTTCCAATGAATAAACTATTTTGTAAGTCACGAACAGTTTAAAAAAATTAAGGATATGTTTCCATTCATGAAAAAAAATTGAATTTGCGACATTTTGTTCAATTTTATTAACATTTTTAATACATGAACTTTAAAAAAATGATGAACATTTTTTATTTACCAAACATTTGTTTTCAAAATTTTGAATATTTTTGAATATGCAAACAATTTTTACAAAATCATGAATAGTTTTTGAAACCACAAACACTTCAATATTTATTAAACATTTTATTTTACATTCTTATTTGTTTAATTTTCAGAACTTTTTTGAAGTCACAAATTATTTAAAGTGGAAAAAACAAAACAGAAAAGAAAAAGGAAACAAATGAAATTTAAAAAACAGGCTGCCCGGATATGGGCCAGCCCAAATGGGCGCGCTGCATATTCTCCCAGCGCGCAGAGCGCAGTATAGGAGGTCCCTACTGCATGGGCTGGCCCATGCGAAGGATTCCCCTGTGGGAGACGTTTTTTATCACTTATAGGTGGCATTGGTGGGTAATATTTTGCAACTTTGGGGACAATTTTCATGACGTACAACCAGAAACAATAGCCCCTTTATTATTAGGTAGATATAGATATAGATATAAGGATGCCAGATTCACCCCCACTCCCCCAAAAAAAATTATAAGGAGTTCTCCGTATTTTTTTACTACCCCGTTTCATACGTCTACTTACTACCATAGAGTTTTAGAGGTGATCAATTAGAAAAAGGACATAATTAAGCTGTTAGGAGAATATATCCTTAGTTGGAAACATTTTACTAGTGATCTATTTCGTACAAACTCATTAAATCATTGTCATTTGTACACATAGTTTGAACTGGATACTTTTTATTCTTGCTAGTCATTGACTTTGTCATGGCAAATATAGTTGGATCAGATATAACTTTTCTAAAGCTAGAAACATATGGTGTGTCCTTGTCTAACTAAGTGAGCTGGTTCTTCACATTGATCATATTTTGGTTTGTTTGCATGACAACCACACACCCATTGTGGGATTATTCTCATGATCTGTGTTAACTAATATCCCACATTTTGTGCTATTCAAACTTAATCACCGAACCATCTTAATTTTACCAACGTCGGTACTAACCATTGTATTGTAATCAATGTTTGTGACATGTTTATTCTTCCTTCATACTGTCTTCCTTGTGTTGTGCAGGATGTTCTATGGACCTGGCGGCCCATATGCATTGTTTGCGGGGAGAGATGCAAGTAGGGCATTGGCAAAGATGTCATTTGAGCTGAGTGATTTAACTTGTGACGTTTCAGGCTTAGGCCCTTTGGAGGTGGAAGCCTTGCAAGAATGGGAGCAAAAATTCATGGGCAAGTATGTGAAGGTTGGAACAATAAAGAAGACCATTTTGGTCTCTGATGAAGATGGTAGAGCGCACGCTGAGATATCTGGAATAGGCTTCGACGTAAATGTAATACAGAGAAATCATGAGTTGGCGCCAGAAGAAAATAGAGCTGAAACTACAACTGCGGGTCATGTAAGTGCAATGGAGCAACCAATAAAAATATCCCATGTGGGTGACAGTAAAAGCATCCATGAAGATGAAGTGGAGAAGCTAGAGGAAACGTGTGGTGCAGATTTAAGGAACACAAGCATCACTGGCGATGGAGGAGAGCCTAAAGACGCCGGGGAGAAGGCAAAACAGGCACCAGGTGTAGATGTGAACAGTAGCAGAAACCCGTGAAGGTGCATGAGGATCAAGGGAAGCGTCATATATTGGTTAGAACAATACAAACATCCATCAAGATGAAATGGAGAAACCAAAGGAAACATCAGATATTGAGGTGAAGTATGCGTAGAGTTGTGCCTATTGATGATGATGCATAGAGTTGTGCCTATTTAAGAAGGACGTAGATGATTGATTCTTCATGTTTCTGATCCAAACAGCACATCCTCTCAACTCTTACTCTGCATTGCACCTCACTCTGCAATGAAATAAATGAGAATCTACTGTGTTAAACCATGAGAGCATTACTAAGTGAAATAGTGATTATACTATACTACATGGTAAAGAACTTCTATGCAATATATGGTTGTGATGGCAAAAACAAAATAAAATGTACATGATGGTTCATCTGAACCATATCAGCTACTAAAAGGGTAGGCACAACCACATAAGGTTGCCAAATTTCTATCGATGTAATGTACTGCCATATAAGTATTATCTGAACACATGGATGCATCTAAAGATGGGCATCATCAGAAAATATCGATGCTTCCAGTGAACTTTGTGAGTAGCGAACATAGAGGGCAAAAGTTATTTCGTACATACTATGTGGATGCTAAGAAATATAGATTACATGTCTAATTAGCTAGCTAATTGCAGCAACAACACACAAATAATTGTAGGAGGCAGTATAAGTAGATTTCTGCGACAAATTCTTCACCTCATTGGGATACAAATTGAGGATTGTGCAAACTAAGTTTGGTAGCAGAACTAGATAACCATGCCCCTTCGGGTTGCTTGCTTTGTGATAAAGCACACGAGAACATCAAGCATCTGATAATGTAATGCCCTTCACGCATCAGTTCTGGTTCCTGCACCTGAGTGATGTTGCCCTTGGCCTACTTGCTCCTGGACCGGACGATCTAGCGAGGGACTGGTGGTGCTCCATTCTTAGCAGGCTGCCGGCGACCAAAATCTGAGAAGCGTCGACGATTATCGTCTCGGGTTTCCGCAAGCTAAGGTTAGAGAAATGTGCGAGTCTTTGAGGGAAAGATAAAGCTGGTGTATCGTGTTGTTAGCTTAGCTCTAGATCATTACGAACTTTGGCGGCAGGCTAAGAAGAGCAGGTCAAGCATGTGTGAGTAGATGTAGGGTTCTAGGGGCGGTTGTGCGGGCACTTTGGATCATCATAGTGTCCTCTGGATGAACTCCATTGTAACCTGTAATATTTATTCTCCTTAATACAAATGACAGGCAATGCTGGTTGCTTATTCTTGAAAAAGATAAGCAGAAATCATGTGAGGATTATGTAAATCAAAAGAAGTAGGAAAAATCATATTAACTCACAGGCCAAGATGAAGACGAAGAGGGCACTTCGCATACTCTGGTACCCATCATCGCAATTGTATTGGTTCGACGTGTGAGGTTTGGCAATCACCATCACATGCCCTGCAACATACCGCAGACGCTACCAGCATTAAAGGAGGGATTTGCATGTTATGCCAAAAGTTTACTTATAGGACGATTTTTGCATCATGGTCTTGAGGAGAAATGCATTATGAGCTCTGTAATTAAGAGAGTCCTTGGGAGATACACTTTTACGCTCTCCAACGACAAAGGTAAAAAAATCACAAGATAATTTAGACATAGACAGATTTGTTTACACTACACGTAAACTCTACTTGTATGAAGTAAAATCTGCACTACATTTCAAAAGACCTTTGATGAATAAAAAGATGGTTGTACAAGAAATGGCCGAGATGAAACCGTCCCGCTGCTTCCTCGGCCACTGAGCAAGCAAAGAGCACATACCACATGTGTAACAATTCACATAGGATGCACACATGAACAGAGCAAAAAAGAAGAGAAGGGAGAAGGGAGAAGGGGTGGGACATGGCAGGGAGAGAAGGACTGGTGCTTCGTGGAAGAGGTTGAGCTTGAGCAAGGAAGAGCCCACGACTCCGGGGAAGCGGACGAGGAGGAGCGACGGTGGCTGCCCCTTGTTGGGAAACGTAACATGCAATTTCAAAAAAATTCCTACGCTCACGCAAGATCTATCTAGGAGATGCATAGCAACGAGAAGGGAAGAGTGTGTCCACGTATCCTCATAGACCGAAAGCGGAAGCGTTTGACAACGCGGTTGATGTAGTCGAACTTCTTCTCATTCTGACCGATCAAGCACCAAACGTACGACACCTCCGAGTTTTGCACACGTTCAGCTCGATGACATCCCTCGAACTCTTGATCCAGCAATGTGTCGAGGGAGAGTTCCATCAGCATGATGGCGTGGTGATGGTGATGGTGAAGCGATCCGCGCAGGGCTTCGCCTAAGCACTACGCGAATATGACCGGAGGCGTAAACTATGGAGGGGGGCGCCGCACATGGCTAACAATTGTTGGTGTGTCTTCGAGCAGTGCCTCCCCCTCATATATATAGGTTGGAGGGTAGGAAAGGCAGCCAAGGGGGCGCCCCAAGTAGGAGGAATCCTACTTGGGCGCCTCCCAATTCGGCCTTCCCCCCTTCCATATTCATCCGGAGGGGGAAGGAAGGAGGAGGGGGGACAGAAGGAAGGGGGAGACCGAATTGCTCCCCTTCCTTTCTCTCTTCCTCTCTTTCCTTCCCACTTTTTTTGGCCTACATGGAGCGCACCAGCCCCCTAGGGACTGGTCTGTCCCCTTCTTGGCACATTAGGCCCATGTAGTTGCCACGGGGATGCGTGGAACCCCTTCCGGTGACCCGATATGTACCCGGTACCCCCAGAACACTTCCGGTGTCCGAATATCATCGTCCTATATATGAATCTTTACCTCTCGACCATCATGTTCGTGATCTCATCCGGGACTCCGAACAACATTCGGTCACCAAATCACATAACTCATACAATACAAAATCATCATCGAACGTTAAGCGTGCGGACCCTACGGGTTCGAGAACTATGTAGACATGACCGAGACACCTCTCCGGTCAATAACCAACAGCAGAACCTGGATGCTCATATTGGTTCCTACATATTCTACGAAGATCTTTCTCAGTCGTACCGTAATGACAACATACGTTATTTCCTTTGTCATCGGTATGTTACTTGCCCGAGATTCGATCGTCGGTATCTTCATACCTAGTTCAATCTCGTTACCGGTAAGTCTCTTTACTCATTCCGTAATACATCATCCCGCAATTAACTCATTAGTCACATTGCTTGCAAGGCTTATTATGATGTGCATTACCGAGAGGGCTCAGAGATACCTCTCCAATACTCGAAGTGACAAATCCTAATCTTGACCTATGCCAACCCAACAAACACCTTCGGAGATGCCTGTAGAGCATCTTTATAATCACCCAGTTATGTTGTGACATTTGATAGTACACAAGGTATTCCTCTGGTATCCGGGAGTTGCATAATCTCATAGTCAAAGGAATATGTATATGACATGAAGAAAGCAATAGCAATAAAACTGAATGATCAATATGCCAAGCTAACGGATGGGTCTTGTCCATCACATCATTCTCCTAATGATGTGATCCCATTCATCAAATGACAACACATGTCTATGGTTAGGAAACCTAACCATGTTTGATTAACGAGCTAGTCTAGTAGAGGCTTACTAGGGACACGGTGTTTTGTCTATGTATCCACACATGTATCAAGTTTCCGGTTAATACAGTTCTAGCATGAATAATAATCATTTATCATGATATAAGGAAATATAAAATAACAACTTTATTATTGCCTCTAGGGCATATTTTCTTTAGTCTCCCACTTGCACTAGAGTCAATAATCTAGTTCACATCGCCATGTGATTTAACACCAATAGTTCACATCGCCATGTGACCAACACCCAAAGGGTTTACTAGAGTCAATAATCTAGTTCACATCGCTATGTGATTAACACCAAAGAGTACTAAGGTGTGATCATGTTTTGCTTGTGACAGAAGTTTAGTCAACGGGTCTGCCACATTCAGATATATATGTATGTATTTTGCAAATTTTATGTCTACAATGCTCTGTACGGAGCTACTCTAGCTAATTGCTCCCACTTTCAATATGTATGCAGATTGAGATACTGAGTTATCCAGATCAAGGTCAAAGCTTGCATCAACATAACCCTTTACGACGAACTCTTTGTTACCTCCATAATTGAGAAATATTTCCTTAGTCCTCTTAGGTAACTAAGGATAATTTTGACAGTTGTCCAGTGATCTACTCCTGGATCACTATTATACCCCCTTGCAAAACTCATGGCAAGGTACACAATATGTCTGGTACACAGCATGTCATACTTTATAGAACCTATGGCTGATGCATAGGGAATGACTTTCATTCTCTCTCTATCTTCTGTCGTGGTCGGGCTTTGAGCCTTACTCAACTTAACACCTTGCAACACAGGCAAGAACCCTTTCTTTTTACTGATCCATTTTGAACTTCTTCAAAATCTTGTCAAGGTATGTGCTTTATGAAAGTTCTATTAAGCGTTTCGATCTATCCCTATAGATCTTGATGCCCAATATATAAGCAACTTTACCAAGGTCTTTTATTGAAAAATTCTTATTCAAGTATCCTTTTATGCTATCCAGAAATTCTGTATCATTTTCAATCAATAATATGTCATCCACATATAATATCAGAAATGCTACAGAGCTCCCGCTCACTTTCTTGTAAATACAGGCTTCACCATAAGTCTGTATAAAACCATATGCTTTGATCACCTTATCAAAGCGTATATTCCAACTCCGATATGCTTTCACCAGGCCGTAGATGGATTGCTGGAGTTTGCACACTTTGTTAGCACCTTTAGGATAGACAAAACCTTTTTGGTTGTATCATATACAACTCTTCTTTAAGAAATCCATAAAGAAATGCAGTTTTGATATCCATTTGCCAGATTTCATAAAATGTGGCAATTGCTAACATGATTCGGACAGACTTAAGCATCGCTACGAGTGAAAAAAATCTCATCGTAGTCAACACCTTGAACTTGTCAAAAACCTTTTGCGACAAGTCAAGCTTTGTAGATAGTAATACTACCATCAGCGTCCGTCTTCCTCTTGAAGATCCATTTATTCTCAATGGCTTGCCGATCATTGGGCAAGTCCACCAAAGTCCATACTTTGTTCTCATACATGGATCCTATCTCAGATTTCATGGCCTCAAGCCATTTGTTGGAATCTGGGTGTTGGGGAACGTAGCATGCAATTTCAAAAAAATTCCAACGCTCACGCAAGATCTATATAGGAGATGCATAGCAATGAGAGGAGGACAGAGTGTCCACGTACCCTCATAGACCGAAAGCGGAAGAGTTTGACAACGCGGTTGATTTAGTCGAACTTCTTCTCGTTCCGACCCATCAAGCACCGAACGTACGGCACCTTCGAGTTATGCACACGTTCAACTCGATGAAGTCCCTCGAACTCTTGATCTACCAAAGTGTCGAGGGAGAGTTCTATCAACATGTTGGCGTGGTGATGGTGATGGTGAAGTGATCCGCGCAGGCCTTCGCCTAAGCACTACGTGAATATGACCGGAGGCCTAAATTATGGAGGGGGGGCGCCGCACACAGCTAACAATGTTTATTGTGTGTTCTAGCGGTGCCCCCCACACATATATATGTTGGAGGGGAGGAGAGGCAACCAAGGGGGCGCCCCAAGTAGGAGGAATCCTACTTGGGGTCCTCCCAATTCGGCCTCCCCCCTTTCCTATTCCTATTCGGAGTAGGAAGGGAAGAGGGGAAAGGGGGAATCCTATTCCCTTTTTCCTTTCCTTCTTCCCCTTTCTTTCTCCAATTTGGCCAGCCCATATGGGGGGCACCAGCCCCTTAGTGGCTGGTGTGTTTCCCCTCTTGGCCCATTAGGCCCATATAGCTTGCCGGGGGTTGCCCGGAACCCCTTCTAGTGACCCGATACGTACTCGGTACCCCCAGAACACTCCCGGTGTCCGAATACTATCGTCCTATATATGAATCTTTACCTCTTGACCATTTTGAGACTCCTCGTCATGTCCGTGATCTCATCCGAGACTCCGAACAACATTCGGTCACCAAATCACATAACTCATATAATACAAAATCGTCATCGACCGTTAAGCGTGTGGACCCTACGGGTTCGAGAACTATGTAGATATGACCGAGACACTTCTCCGGTCAATAACCAACAGTGGAACCTAGATGCTCATATTGGTTCCTACATATTCTACGAAGATCTTTATCGGTCAAACCGTAATGACAACATACGTTATTCCCTTTGTCATCGGTATGTTACTTGCCCGAGATTCGATCGTCGGTATCTTCATACCTAGTTCAATCTTGTTACCTGCAAGTCTCTTTACTCGTTCCGTAATGCATCATCCCGCAACTAACTCATTAGTCACATTGCTTGCAAGGCTTATCATGATGTGCATTACCGGGAGGGCCCAGAGATACCTCTCCGATACTCGGAGTGACAAATCCTAATCTCGATCTATGCCAACCCAACAAACACCTTCGGAGATACCTGTAGAGCATCTTTATAATCACCCAGTTACGTTGTGACTTTGATAGCACACAAGGTATTCCTCCGGTATCCGGGAGTTGTATAATCTCATAGTCAAAGAATATGTATATGACATGAAGAAAGCAATAGCAATAAAACTGAACGATCAACATGCTAAGCTAACGGATGGGTCTTGTCCATCACATCATTCTCCTAATGATGTGATCCCGTTCATCAAATGACAACACATGTCTATGGCTAGGCAACTTAACCATCTTTGGTTAACGAGCTAGTCTCGTAGAGGCTTACTAGGGACACGGTGTTTTGTCTATGTATCCACACATGTATCAAGTTTCCGGTTAATACAATTCTAGCATGAATAATAAACATTTATCATGATATAAGGAAATATAAAATAACAACTTTATTATTGCCTCTAGGGCATATTTCCTTCACTAGGCTCATCATAGCTTCTTCATTATTCGTAGGTTTGTCATGGTCTAGTAACATGACTTCCAGAACAGGATTACTGTACCACTCTGGTGCGGAACATGCTCTGGTTGACCTACGAGGTTTGTTAGTAACTTGATCTAAAGTTTCATGATCATTATCATTAGCTTCCTCTCTAGTTGGTGTAGGCATCACGGGAATGGATTTCACTGATGTGCTACTTTCCCATTTGAGAGAAGGTACAATTACCTCATCAAGTTCTACTCTCCTCCCACTCACTTCTTTCAAGAGAAACTCCTTCTCCAGAAAGGATCCGTTCTTAGCAATAAAGATCTTGGCTTCGGATCTGTGGTAGAAGGTGTACCCAACAGTTTCTTTTGGGAATCCTATGAGGACACACTTCTCCGATTTGGGTTCGAGCTTATCAGGCTGAAACTTTTTCACATAAGCATCGCAACCCCAAACTTTAAGAAACGACAGCTTAGGTTTCTTGCCAAACCACAGTTCATACGGTGTCCTCTCAACGGATTTAGACGGTGCCCTATTTAACGTGAATGCAGCTGTCTCTAATGCATAACCCCAAAACGGTAGTGGTAAATCGGTAAGGACATCATAGATCGCACCATATCTAATAAAGTATGGTTACGATGTTCGGACACACCATTACGCTGTGGTGTTCCAAGTGGCGTGAGTTGTGAAACTATTCCACATTTTAAATGAAGGCCAAACTCATAACTCAAATATTTCCTCCGCGATTTAGAAACTTTATTTTCCTGTTATGATTATTCTCCACTTTACTCTGAAATTCTTTGAACTTTTCAAATGTTTCAGACTTGTGTTTCATTAAGTAGATATACCCATATCTGCTCAAATCATCTGTGAGGGTCAGAAAATAACGATACCCGCCGCGTGCCTCAACACTCAGCGGACCGCATACATCGGTATGTATTATTTCCAATAAGTCATTGGCTCGCTCTATTGTTCCAGAGAACGGAGTTGTAGTCATCTTGCCCATGAGGCATGATTTGCAAGTATCAAATGATTCATAATCAAGTGATTCCAATAGTCCATCCGCATGGAGTTTCTTCATGCGCTGTACACCAATATGACCTAAACGGCAGTGCCACAAATATGTTGCACTATCATTATCAACTTTGCATCTTTTGGCATCAATATTATGAATATGTGTATCACTACAATCGGGATTCAATAAACCATTTATATTGAGTGTATGAGCATAGAAGGTTTTATTCATGTAAACAGAATAACAATTAATATTTGACTTAAATGAATAACCGTATTGCAATAAACATGATCCAATCATATTCATGCTCAACGCAAACACCAAATAACATTTATTTTAGGTTCAACACTAATCCCGAAGGTAAAGGGAGTGTGCAATGGTGATCTTATCAACCTTGGAATCACTTCCAACACACATCGTCACCTCCCCCTTAACTACTATCTGTTCATTTTGCAACTCCTGTTTTGAGTTACAAAACTTAGCAACTGAACCGCTATCAAATACCCAGGGGCTACCATGAACACTAGTAAAGTACACATCAATAACATGAATATCAAATATACCTTTGTTCACTTTGCCATCCTTCTTATCCGCCAAGTTTTGGGGGCAGTTCCACTTCCGGTGACCATTTTCTTTGCAGTAGAAGCACTCAGTTTCAGGTTTGGGTCTAGCTTTGGACTTCTTCATGGGAGTGAAAACTTGCTTGCCATTCTTCTTCAAGTTCCCTTTCTTTCCCTTGCCCTTTTTCTTGAAACTAGTGCTCTTGTTTAACCATCAACACTTGATACTATTTCTTGATTTCTACCTTCACTGATTTCAGCATCACAAAGAGCTTGGGAATCGTTTTCGTTATCCCTTGCATATTATAGTTCATCACGAAGTTCTAGTAACTTGGTGATAGTGACTAGAGAACTCTGTCAATCACTATCTTATCTGGAAGATTAACTCCCACTTGATTCAAGTGATTGTAGTACCCAGACATTCTGAGCACATAGTCACTAGCTGAGCTATTCTCCTCCATCTTGTAGGCAAAGTACTTGTCAGAGGTCTCATACCTCTTAACACGGGCATGAGTCTGAAATATCATTTTCAGCTCTTGGAACATCTCATATGCTCCATGGCATTCAAAACATTTTTGAAGTCCCGGTTCTAAGCCGTAAAGCATGGTGCACTAAACTATCAAGTAGTCATCATACCGAGCTTGTAAAACGTTCATAACGTCTGCATCTGCTCCTCCAATAGGTCTGTCACCTAGCGGTGCATCAAGGACATAATTCTTCTAAGCAGCAATGAGGATAATCCTCAAATCACGGACCCAGTCTGCATCATTGCTACTATCATCTTTCAACTTAGTTTTCTCTAGGAACATATCAAAAATAAAACAGGGGAGCTATACGCGGGCTATTGATCTACAACATAGATATGCAAATACTATCAGGACAAAGTTCATGATAAATTAAGTTCAATTAATAAAATTACTTAAGAACTCCCACTTAGATAGACATCCCTCGAGTCATCTAAATGATTACGTGATCCAAATCAACTAAACCATGTCCGATAATCATGTGAGATGGAGTAGTCTTCAATGGTGAACATCTCTATGTTGATCATATCTACTATATGAGTCGACCTTTCGGTCTCCAGTGTTCCAAGGCCATGTATGTACATGCTAGGCTCGTCAAGTTTAACCCGAGTATTCCGCATGTGCAAAACTGTCTTGCACTCGTTGTATGTGAACGTAGAGTTTATCACACCCGATCATCACGTGGTGTCTCAGCACGACGAACTGGCGCAACGGTGCATACTCAGGGAGAACACTTGTACCTTGAAATTTTAGTAAGGGACCATCTTATAATGCTACTGTCGTACTAAGCAAAATAAGATGCATAAAAGATAAACATCACATGCAATCAAAATATGTGACATGATATGGCCATCATCATCTTGTGCCTTTGATCTCCATCTCCAAAGCACCGTCATGATCTCCATCGTCACCAGCTCGACACCTTGATCTCCATCGTAGCGTCGTGGTCGTCTCGCCAACTATTGCTTCTACAACTATCGCTAACGCATAGTGATAAAGTAAAGCAATTACATGGCGTTTGCATTTCATACTCCCTCTGTTCCATAATGTAGTGCCTATAGATTTTCTGAGAAGTCAAACTTTGCAAACTTTGACCAAGTTTGTAGAGAAAAATATTTATATATACAATAGCAAAAATATATCGTGTGAAACTACATCTTAGGATGAATCTAGTGATATATGTTTCGCACTCTAGATGTAAATATTATTCTCCACAAACTTGGTCAAAATTTGTGAGGTTTGACTTTTCAAGAAATCTATAGGCACTACATTATGGAACAGAGAGAGTACAATAAAGAGACAACAATAAGGCTCCTGCCGGTTGCCAGTAACTTTTACAAAACATGATCATCTCATACAATAACGTATATCTCATCATGTCTTGACCATATCACATCACAACATGCCCTGCAAAAACAAGTTAGACGTCCTCTACTTTGTTGTTGCAAGTTTTACGTGGCTGCTAAGGGCTTCTAGCAAGAACCGTTCTTACCTGCGCATCAAAACCACAACGGTGATTTATCAAGTTTGCTGTTTTAACCTTCAACAAGGACCGGCCGCAGTCAAATTCGATTCAACTAAAGTAGGAGAAACAGACTGCCAGACACCTTTATGCAAAACTAGTTGCATGTCTGTCGGTGGAACCGGTCTCATGAACGTGGTCCTGTAAGGTTGGTCCGAGCTGCTTCATCCAACAATACCGCTGAATCAAAATAAGACATTGGTGGTAAGCAGTATGATGATCACCACCCACAACTCTTTGTGTTCTACTCGTTCATATCATCTACGCATAGACCTGGCTCAGATGCCACTGTTGGGAAACGTAACATGCAATTTCAACAAAATCCTACGCTCACGCAAGATCTATCTAGGAGATGCATAGCAACGAGAAGGGATGAGTGTGTCCACGTATCCTCGTAGACCGAAAGCGAAAGCGTTTGACAACACAGTTGATGTAGTCGAACTTCTTCTCATTCCGACCGATCAAGCACCGAACGTACGGCACCTCCGAGTTCTGCACACGTTCAGCTCGATGATGTCCCTCGAACTCTTGATCCAGCAAAGTGTCGAGGGAGAGTTCCGTCAGCACGACGGCGTGGTGATGGTGATGGTGAAGTGATCTACGCAGGGCTTCGCCTAAGCACTACGTGAATATGACTGGAGGTGTAAACTGTGGAGGGGGGCGCCGCACACGGCTAACAATTGTTGGTGTGTCTTCTAACGGTGCCTCCCCTCATATATATAGGTTGGAGGGGAGGAGAGGCAGCCAAGGGGGCGCCCCAAGTAGGAGGAATCCTACTTGGGTGCCTCCCAATTCGGCCTTCCCCCCTTCCATATTCATCCGGAGGGGGAAGAAAGGAGGAGGGAGGAGATAAGGAAGGGGGAGGCCGAATTGTTCCCCTTCCTTTCTCTCTTCCTCTCTTTCCTTCCCCCTTATTTTGGCCGACATGGAGTGCACCAGCCCCCTAGGGGCTGGTCGGTCCCCTTCTTGGCCCATTAGGCCCATGTAGTTGCCGGGGGGATGCCCGAAACCCCTTCCGGTGACCCGATATGTACCTGGTACCCCCAGAACACTTCCGGTGTCTGAATATCATCGTCCTATATATGAATCTTTACCTCTCGACCATTTCAAGACTCCTCATCATGTCCGTGATCTCATCCGGTACTCCGCAACATTCGGTCACCAAATCACATAACTCATACAATACAAAATTGTCATCGAACGTTAAGCATGCGGACCCTACGGGTTCGAGAACTATGTAGACATGACCGAGACACCTCTTCGGTCAATAACCAACAACGGAACCTGGATGCTCATATTGGTTCCTACATATTCTACGAAGATCTTTATCGGTCGTACCGTAATGACAACATACGCTATTCCCTTTGTCATCGGTATGTTACTTGCCCGAGATTCGATCGTCGGTATCTTCATACCTAGTTCAATCTCGTTACCGGCAAGTCTCTTTACTCATTCCGTAATACATCATCCCGCAATTAACTCATTATTTACATTGCTTGCAAGGCTTATTATGATGTGCATTACCGAGAGGGCCCAGAGATACCTCTCCGATACTTGGACTGACAAATCCTAATCTCGATCTATGCCAACCCAACAAACACCTTCAGAGATACCTGTAGAGCATCTTTATAATCACCCAGTTACGTTGTGACGTTTGATAGCACACAAGGTATTCCTCCGGTATCCGGGAGTTGCATAATCTCATAGTCAAAGGAATGTGTATATGACATGAAGAAAGCAATAGCAATAAAACTGAACGATCAATATGCTAAGCTAACGAATGGGTCTTGTCCATCACATCATTCTCCTAATGATGTGATCCCGTTCATCAAATGAAAACACATGTCTATGGTTAGGAAACTTAACCATCTTTGATTAACGAGCTAGTCTAGTAGAGGCTTACTAGGGACACAGTGTTTTGTCCATGTATCCACACATGTATCAAGTTTCCGGTTAATACAATTCTAGTTGGAATAATAAACATTTATCATGATATAAGGAAATATAAAATAACAACTTTATTATTGCCTCTAGGGCATATTTTCCTTCACCCCTATCACGCGATCTAGCGGAGTCTAAGGGAGGATTTTTTTTAAAGAAAAGGAGGAATATATTAATATCGTGGAGATACCAATTACATCCAGTCTCTGTACCAATAAGAAGTCACGAAAACATCCAGAATACATGCAGCCCAAAAACAAAACAAAAAATAAAGGAAAAAATGGCCTCGTCAAAGTGATCAACTCCTCTCAGCATCAGCACACAACCACCACCAAAGACAGCACCTGAAAAATATAAACGGCCTCCAAAAGCAACGCCTTCAAGATAAAAAACAGTGCACAAGCGCCCTCGTCGTCCGATCCAAGATCATAGGTTTTCACCCTAGAGAAAGAGCTCTCAAAACAATACTTTCAACAAGGCAATTGTCAGGTACACCCAATGAAGGCCAGACCTTAGGTCTTCACCTTGAAAGTCACGACTCGGCACCCGAGGAGCAACACCAAAAATGAAATCCTCCTGTGCCGCCGCCCCCACTGAAAGTTATCAAACACCTGGTTGACTCCATCGCCTTCAAGGCCCCCTCCGCCTTACTAATCCTTCAATCTTAGCCATCAAGACTTTCTCGGCCACTGCATGTGCAATGGAAATCAAGATGCCGACTGTCCCATGGTGTCAACAAACAACAGAGCTTCGCGTCGCACCCTTCTAGACACATATAGGCTGATATGGACGCGCACGGCCGGATTCTATCCGATCCAGATATCCTTGGGTAAGATCTCCAGCAGTAGTTCCGGAACAAGTCGATAGCCAGATCGAGGAGGACCGATCATGCAGATCATTGTCGTGATGCGATAAGGGCACAAGAACCGCCACCACACTGCTGCCTCCACCATGTCGACGCCATCGCTACCACAAAGGAGTACACCGAACCTCGATGCCCACAGTCCGCAACTCCATGCGCCAGATCTGACGGAGCCCCACCATCACGACGCGTCGGCTCGCCTTGCCACCTTCGCCACGCAGCCGCCGCTGCGTCCACGCACCACCGCGCCCAAGGTCAGGCCATCCAAGACGCCGCCGCAACGCCGCTGCGCTACCCTCCCACTTGCTATGTCCCACGCCGTAGCCACCAGGAAGGAGGGATAAGGGGCCCTGTCTAAGAGCATCTCCAGCCATTGGCCCCCCCAGGATGCATAAAAATCGCCCCCTGGGGGCGAGCCGGCGATACAATCGGCGCTGGGGGCGGCTTTGCGTCCAGCTGTCGCCCCCAGGTCGCCCTCAGGCGCCGATATAGGCCCACTTTCTGGCCCACTTTCGGCGAATAAAGGGCCCATATGGGCGAGAATAGGTCCATATTCGGCATGGTTGCCGTGGCTGGGCGTTGAATTATGAACATAAATATTTTTTATCACATAGTTCATCACAGAAAATCAAATAGTTCAACAAAATAGTACAACAACAAATAGTTCAATACAAATTATATAGTTCAACAAATAAAAACTCATATTTCATCACACGTCGCGCCCGGCGTCGCCCTTGAGCCTCCATAGGTGCTCCACCAGATCCTGCTACAGCTGATGATGCACCTGTGGGTCTCGGATCTCCTGACGCATACTGAGGTAGGCAGTCCAGGTTGCCAGTAGCTGGTGATCAACTTCGGCTAGAGGACCCTGCCTGTAGTATGGTTTAGTGTCAAACACTGGGTCTTCTTGCTCGCTCTCGATGATCATGTTGTGCAAGATGACACAGCAAGTCATGATCTCCCACATTTGATCTTTCGACCATGTCTGAGCAGGGTACCGGACAACAGCAAATCGAGATTGAGCACACCAAATGCTCGCTCGACATCCTTCCGGCAAGCCTCCTGCACCTTGGCAAAGTGGGACTTCTTGCCTCCTGGCACAGCATTTGAGATAGTCTTCACAAATGTAGACCATCTCGGATAGATGCCATCAGCTAGGTAGTACCCCTTGTTGTAGTGCCGCCCATTGATCTCGAAGTTCACCGGAGGAGAATGACCTTCAACAAGCTTGGCAAAGACAGGGGAGCACTGCAGCACGTTGAAGTCATTGTGAGTTCCTGGCATACCAAAGAAGGAGTGCCAAATCCAGAGGTCCTGTGTGGCCACCGCCTCAAGTACCACACTACAACCGCCTTTGGCGCCTTTGTACATCCTCTGCCAAGCAAATGGGCAATTCTTCCATTTCCAATGCATTCAGTCGATGCTTCCAAGCATCCCAGGAAATCCTCTTGCTGCATTCTGTGCTAGGATCCGAGCAGTGTCTTCCGCATTGGGTATTCTCAAGTATTGCGGTCCAAACACTGCCACCACTGCCCGATAGAACTTGTAGAAACACTCTATGCTGGTGGAATCGGCCATGCGCCCATAGTCGTCTAGTGAATCACCGGGAGCTCCGTATGCAAGCATCCTGAAACGCCCACGATGCGGCTATATCTCTCACGTGTCGAGGCACGACTTAGAGGCATAACCGCATTGTGGTTTTGTCGCAAGAGGGGTAATCTTCACACAATCCCATGTACTGAATAAGAAAGGGATAAAGAGTTGGCTTACAATCGCCACTTCACACAAATAACAAGTTAAACATACATCATCCACAATACAATCAAGGTCCGACTACGGAACCAAAATAAAAGAAGACAACCCCAAATGCTAGATCCCCGATCGTCCCAACTGGGCTCCACTACTGATCAACATGAAAAGAAACACAGTAACGACCAAGGTCCTCATCGAACTCCCACTTGAGCTCGGTTGCGTTGCCTGCACTGGTATCGTCGGCACCTGCAACTGTTTTGGTAGAATCTGTGAGTCACGAGGACTCAACAATCTCACTCCCGCGAGATCAAGACTATTTAAGCTTATGGGTAGGAAAGGGGTAGTGAGGTGGAGCTGCAGCAAGCACTAAGCATATATGGTGGCTAACATACGCAAATAAGAGCGAGAAGAGAAGCAATGCAACGGTCGAGAAGCTAGAAGTGATCAAGAAGTGATCCTGAAACTACTTACGCACAACCATAACACAAGAACCGTGTTCACTTCCCGGACTCCGCCGGAAAGAGACCATCACGGTTACACACGCGGTTGATGCATTTTAATTAAGTCAAGTGTCAAGTTCTCTACAACCGGACATTAACAAATTCCCATCTGCCACATAACCGCGGGCACGGCTCTCGAAAGTTTATACCCTGCAGGGGTGTCCCAACTTAGCCCATCACAAGCTCTCACGGTCAACGAAGGATATTCCTTCTCCCGGGAAAACCCGATCCCTCTCGGAATCCCGGTTACAAGACGTTTCAACAATGATAAAACAAGACCAGCAAGACCACCCGACTGTGCCGACAAATCCCGATAGGAGCTGCACATATCTCGTTCTCAGGGCACGCCGGATGAGCGAAGCGTACAGGTACCAACGTAACCCAAGTTGCCAAGGGACGGTCCCGCACGGTGCTCTAGTTTGGACCAACACTCAAAGGAGCACTGGCCCGGGGGGGGGGGGTTAAAATAAAGATGACCCTCGAGTCCGCGGAACCCAAGGGAAAAAAGGCTTAGGTAGGCAAATGGTAAAACCAAGGTTGGGTCTTGCTGGAGGAGTTTTATTCAAGGCGAACTGTCAAGGGGTTCCCATAACACCCAACCGCGTAAGGAACGCAAAATCAAGGAACATAACACCGGTATGACGGAAACTAGGGCGGTAAGAGTGGAACAAAACACCAGGCATAAGGCCGAGCCTTCCACCCTTTACCAAGTATATAGATGCATTAATTAAAATAAGAGATATTGTGATATCCCAACATATCCATGTTCCAACATGGAACAATCTTCATCTTCACCTGCAACTAGCAACGCTATAAGAGGGGCTGAGCAAAAGCGGTAACATAGCCAAACAACGGTTTGCTAGGAAAGGTGGGTTAGAGGCTTGACATGGCATTATGGGAGGCATGATAAACAAGTGGTAGGTAGCGCGACATAGCGATAGAGCGAACAACTAGCAAGCAAAGATAGAAGTGATATCGAGGGTAATGGTCATCTTGCCTGAAATTCCGCTAGGAAGAAGAACGAGTCCAAGAAGAAGACAAACGGATGTAGTTGAACGAACCCTCACAACTTCGGAATGAAACCGAAGCTAACGAGAGAAGCAAACCCAAAAGAAGCAAACAACATGGTAAACACACAATCATAAACATGGCATGATGCACAATCAAGTATGATGCATGTCCGGTTTAAATGAGGCATGGCATGGCAAAATGCAACAAACAATACTACAGTTGCATATTGACAAAACACCACATCAATTATTTAGTTCTCTCCCGTTTATGTACCCAACAAAATTAACTGTGGTTAAGCATGGCAAGAGGTGAAGCATAATAAAACTATCTATTTAGGCAAGTTTAAATGAGGCCAGAAATAACAAATAACAATTCCGGAAAATCCCCATATGTCATTTAGCAATTTAAAGCAAATGACAATTTGAAACATTTTAAATGTTATTATCATGATGCGGATGACATATGCAAGTTTTAAGCAATTTATGAAAATGTTGACATGAGCATGATACGAGGCATTTGTCGCCATGGCGGAAGGAAAAGGGTGCCACGGCGGTGAAACGGAAATGGTGCCACGGCAACATCCCGGTTCCGGCAACTCGATTGAGATGCTGGTGCAAAGGAACAAGTGTGGGTGCGTGAAACGTGCAAGAGTGACGGGGAGTGATCCCGGATACCGGGTGTCCCACATGTCGGTGGCATGGCTTACGGCGAACGTGCAAGGAACAACTCGGACACGGTCCAAACATAGGGTGCATCTCATGCAACACATGCATTCGGTCCACGGACGTCGTCTCGGGGTTATACCTTCGAAGCGTGCCTTTTCGGAGCGGATCGGGTTCGACGGTACTGGAAGTAGTCGTTCTCGCGACGGTAGTGGAAGTAGTGGTACACGCTCGTTTCGGATAGGAGCTTGACAAATCCGAGTAACTTGGGGTCGACGGCGAGGAACTCGGCGTTTCGATGCGGTGTAGAGGTACATGTCGATGGTCGTCGTGGTACTTGGCGTTTCGTACAGTACTCGGCCGAGCATCCGTGTGGTCTTGCCGGTGGTGTACTTGGCGAATCCACGTAGTCGTACACAGGTAGTAGAGGAACTTGACGCATCCAAACGAAACAACACAAAAGGCCTCGGGTCTTGGTGGTCAACGAAGGGAGGCGGGCGGCGAAGCAGCAGCAACGTGCCGGCACTGTACAGCCACGACGGACACCATGGCCGTGAGGAGGAGGGGCCCTGGCACGAGACCAGCAGCGGGCACGCGCGTGCAGGAAGGCGGTGAGGTCGACAGCTTGCCCAAGTCGCGGTGGAGTGACGGGAACAGCGGTGGACGAGGAAGCAGAGGGGAGGCGTCGCGTGGAGGAGAGTCGACGGGGCGGCGCTCGCCGGAGTCGGGGCCGAAGGGGACGGATCGAGGGGCTCCTCCCCTGACGATGGAGCTGACGAGGCGGTGGCGCCGGGTAGACGAGGAGGCGGGCGAGGAGGAGGTCGGGGATGGGTCGTCGAGGCTGGATCCAGGGTGGAGGCGCACAGGAGGAGGCTCGAGGCGCGCTGGAGGTGGTGGTGCTCGCGGGTGCAAGGCGGTCGGGACTCGCCGGCCGGAGGGGCGACGGGGCATGGCTTCGGGCGCCATGGGAGGCAAGGCGTGGGGCGTGTGTGGAGTGGCGGCGCTGGAGGAATCGAGAGGCAGAGGGGATCGATAGGTGCACGCTAGGTTAAAACAAGGAGCTGGCTGGGCTTTGGGTTTAGAGGCTGGTTGGGCTGCAGGCTCTCTCTCTCTCACTCTAAAGAAAAATAAAACAAAACAGAGATAAGAAAGAAAAGAAAGAGATGTTAGGGGAAGAAGTTGGACACGCGGATAATTTTCCCGGACTCATAAAAAAATGTGCTTGTTCCGAGAAAATAGAAAAGGCCATGATTGAAAGATTTAAATTCAAACTCATTTGATTTAAATTCAAATGATTTGAATAGGAAGTGAGGGTTCGGAAGGTCAAAAAATGTTCGGATTTTTGGTGGAGCTCCGGAATATGATGAAAGAATATATGGCAAGGTTGGAGACCAAGAATTAAGATAACAAAGGCATTGGGATAATTTACAAGTGTGTTATGGTGATTTCCAAATTAAAGAAATATCTAATATAGCTCCCTAATATTGGGAGGATATGTTATAAAGCGAAGTCACCCTTCCCTCGATTTAAATAGATCAACCATCTATGCAATTTATTAGTTGAGTTGAGATGCAAAGATTAATGACATGATGCAATGCAAAAAATAAAAGAGCAAGCACAAAAGAAACACACGGTGATCACGAAAATATGGAAGTCTTCTGAAGCGTCGATCTCGGGGCGTCACACATCCTCATCGCTGTCGTGCACTTCTGGATCGAGGTGAATCCAAGTTTGCCGGTGCAATCCACTTTGCACTTGAAGTAGTTGTCGAACTCCCGGATGGAATTCACAATCCTGAGGAAGAGCACTCGGCTCATCCGATAACGACGCTGAAATGTTTTGTCGCCGTGAAGTGGAGCATCGGCGAAGTAGTCAGAGTAGAGCATGCAGTAGCCTTCGAGACGATGTCGGTTCTTTGCTTTCACCCGCCCCGGCGCCGAGCCACCTCGCCGCGACTTTTCATTGCTCGCCAGCAGCTGGGCGAGGGCGGCGAGCACCATGAGATGCTCTTCTTCCTGGACGTCGGCCTCGGCTTCCTCCTCCAGCAGCACGGCGAGCGCTTCCTCGTCATCCGAGTCCATCGCCGAGGCAGGCAAATCGCCGAACACCTTGCGCCCGGTGGGCGTGTACCCGCCGCTAGACTGCCCCTCCGCAGCCAGAAACGGCGGCCGGAAACGCCCAGCTGCTGTTGGAGGGGCTGCCTCGGCGAACTTTGCTATTTTTCCGGCGGGGATTGGCTATCTAGCGGTGATGGGCGGCGGGCTGCGTCGGGGAAGGGCGCGGGGGTGGGAGGCGAGTCGGGGAAGAAAATCTTGCCTTTTCACCTGACGGTGTGGGCCAGCCGCGCTTTTCCCTTGCGCCGGAGCCCCCGATGTGCGCCGGGTTCGGCCTGCGACCGCCGGGCCCAAAAACGGACCAAACCGGCGCTTTTCGGCGTCCTGGGGGCACGACTGGGGCGTTTTTTTTCGCCGGCGCCAAAAAAATGGCCTGGGGGTCTGTTGGGAACGCGGCTGGAGATGCTCTAAGGGAGGATGGTTGCGCAGCGCGAGAGGGATGGCAGTGGGGAGCCAGAGGAGGCAGGAGCGAGATTGGTGGCGGACGGTCGAGATCGAAGGGAGGAACGAATCGTACAGACGAGAACCTCAGAGCTCCGAGAAGCCTGCGTGTCCCGCACCAATCAAGAATTTAGATGTGGCATTGCTCGCTTTTGCATTGAACGGGATCCTGCATCAGCCACGGCCCCAATAACCTGCTGGATGATGCACAACAGAAAAGTGGGCTCTGTAATCACTGAACATCCATCAAGGAGCACGTCCTTCCCCGTCACGCGCACAGCTCATTGCAACTACAGACACAAACCAAATTTAAATGGCATCGACCGGCAGGCACATAAATTGGACAGCAGCAGCAGCAGCAACCAATACGAGTCAGTAGAACGCACGCACGACACTCCGTCGTCTCAGACAATTAGAGCCAACTGTTACGTCGTCACTCTGGCCTTCATAAATCACGGGGCTCCCGTTTTAATCAAGAGCATTGAACTCCAGCTTAATCACTCGCGTGCTAGTGCTCCCGCGCAAAAAAAGAAAAAAGAAAAAAAGAAAAAAAAAAGTTGAGCATGCTAGTGCAAGTAGTAGCTCGCAGAGTAAATCTTCAGTAGTGTCCAAGAGCACGCATACGAGTCCTCCATTCCCAGGAGCAGCAGGTGAGACAATATCACTGGTGCGTTTGATGTACCACTCCACAGTGTGCGCTTACAGTATACTCCGGCACTGTGCCCGAGTCTACTGAGAAGACGCCAAAGTGGACATCCAGTGCGCGCGGCATGATTCATGTCTTGAAACTGTACCGTCTACGTCTGACCAGAATTTTGTCGTCCATAATCGAAGGGTCCAAAGCTACTCAAGAAGTCTCAGCCCATCCAACCGAATCAGCCTTTCGCAAACATGCTGTGAGCCAGCCTCAAGGGGTTTTGCCCGGTTTATGTACAATTATACTCCTTTTTGGCGATGATTTATACAATTATACTGAGAGGGAGATTCAGTAAATAACAGGAATTACTGACGAGTATGGTCTCACGATCCAAGGGTTTTGGAATTCAAGTACGGTCTCACGATGCAAGGTGTTGGAATTTATTTAGTATAAGAACGCGTTTGCTTCGTTTCCACGGGGCCAGCTTTCGCGATTGGCCTCACTCGACAGGAGCGTAAATCCACGCTCGCAAAAGGCGGACCCCGTCTCTTTCCTCTCGTGCGACATCTGTCTGGCCTCCTCCTCCTCCTCCTCCCCCCTACCTCCCCACACAACGCAGACAACTCCTCAAATCTCACCACAGGACAACCAAACCACCACCTGCTCTGTTCCTCCAATCCGCTGCCCTGCCTAGCCAAGCTCCGCCGTCGGCCATGAGACGACGCGCCGGTGGCGCTGGCGCTCCTCCATTGCCAGACACGCTCTCGGTGTCGCTTCTGCTGCTGCTCCTGCTGGTGGCGACCGAGCTGGGCACCGCGGCCTGCGTCTGCGGAGTTCTCAAGGCGGACGCGGTAGCGTCGGCGACGGCTGCTGCAGCAGCGCGGAAGCGCGGCCGCACGGTGCTTCAGACAGGACCGCCGGCGGCGGCGTGCGCCGGCGAGGCGGGAGGAGCGGCGTACGACGAGTCCAAGAGGATGGTACCCCAGGGCCCCAATCCGCTGCACAACTAGCCTGTACTGGCCTTCTCCTCAGGCTCTGCCGGCTGCCGCGGCGAGCTAGCAGTACGTACGTACGTGCCGAGGAGTGGACTGCATGCAGTACCACTGCGCCCTTCCTTTTTGTTTATCATTTTCTCCTTGTCCTTGTGCCCAAGAGCACGCATAGCAATGCACACACGCTTTTCAGTGTTGTTGTTTAGGTATCAGCTAGCTAGCCAAGTAGTAGGGCAAATCGATCAAGGCCACGCGAGATTGTCTGTACTAGTGCCATGTGATCTTCTAAAATTACTCTAATTCTTGTGAGTTGACACTTCTGGCTTGATTTTTGTTATGTTGTGCCACTGCACATGTGCATGCTTCCCGCGCTCTTCTTCGACAGGAATTTGCTCGGTGTTTATTACTCCATCTGCCTCGAAATATAAGACTTTTTTTTGTCTAGATTAGGTAAAATAACATCTTATATCTTGATTTTGATACAGAGGGAGTATATCTTAGGGTAGCAAAGTGTTCTTCGTAACATGATGTATGAGCAACAAAGCGAGCTGGTTTAGAAGATGAGCAACAAAGTCGGTAGGGGCAGCAAAGCATTACTGAATTTCAATAGGTAGAATTAAAGACGGGACAGGCAATGCGCGGATCACGGCTCGCAGGAGAAGGTCCAGTGCTCTGCATGTACTACACCTTTTGCAGCTTCAATTCCCTCAGAGAGAAGAAGGTGAGGAGGGCCTCTCAGTTTATCTTGCGGTGAGGTTGACGAATTTACCGTGGCGAACCAGAGCCAACGCAAACGTTATATGGGTTACGCTCACGGCTCTGAAAATGTCAGGGGAGCATTTGGTTCTGAATTCTGATACATCACTGTTTGAGGACCACAGGGAGAGATGCCTCTGCAAGACTCTCAGTCCCTTTTCTTGCAAAGTTAATACTACTAGAGTTAAATCCCCCAAAAAATGACTGCGATCAGTCAATGTGAGGATGAGCAATAAAAAGTCAAACGCAGAGTCAAATAGGTGTAGTTATATTGCTACTGTAACCAGGCACCAAGCCAAAAGCAGACTGTTTTGGAAAGGCGTCATAAACAGTACACTATTATTTCCAGTACTAAGAAGACACTTAATGCAGGAATTGCAGATAGCTACAGTTTAAATTCACGAGTAGTACTAGTACTTCTAACATGATTGATGAAGCCAGACTTACTTTCAGCTCAAAAGGAACAGATAAAATCCAAAGTGAGTGAGTTTTTTGGTTCAAGGAAAAATTGACTGAGTTTCGTATTGTATTTGCATGAGATGGTGATTCAAGGCCTCAAGGCTTGACGAGCATCCTTGTTCTTCCGAATCTGCTCAGTGCGATTGTTTCCAGCCACCGAAGTCTTCGGGGAGACCGCGCTGGCGAACATCCTGCATACAGAATAAAAGTGTTGCTCAAGGCCAACTATGCATTTGTTTTGCCGTTTTGCCGATTCTCAAGTAAATCTCAGCCCGCTCAAGTTTCTCGGAACAAAACATGAGCTGATACTAAATTCTACTCCCTCTGTTCACAAATATAAGATGTTTTGAATATTTCAATATAAACTACATACGGACTGAGTTGTACTAAAGCTGCGTCAATTACTTTGGATCGGAGGGAGTAGAACATCTTATATTTGTGAGCGGTGGGAGTAGAACATCTTATATTGTTGTTATGTTGTAGGGGTTCACCCAAATAAGTTTTATTTCGTATAGCTTTCGATTTTATTATCATTATATTTGCGGATAAGATTTTATTATCATTTTGGATAGTACTGTTTTCTACTCATCTGATAGAATTTGATTGAAGACTAAGGCACAGACCATGGGCGTTTAACAAAAATAACTGCCTACAGACTGATTCAAAAGATTGACGACAAATATGACTACAAAGAGCTACTACAAACAAAGATGGAAAATAATCGTAAAGGGGTGGCAATATTGTTTATCCGGGTGGTACAACTAATGCTCAGATAATTCACGAGTACTAGCTTCGCCAAATGCTTCCAAACGCTCTTATATTATGGGACGGAGGAAGTAGTACATTTTAAAGGGATCATTGATTAGTTTTACTATAACTGAATCCCAACGCTGGTGTGTACGATCGCATCTGAAATTCAAATGAACTACTGTTTTCCAATTATCGTCATAATCTGCATAAACTACCGCATCTTGATAATGATGACATGACCTCATTTCTAAGTGACGCCATTGGTACTTATGCGGCTATGCTTGTAAAATAGGGTCTAGCATATTATACACGTATACGTATTTGTATACGTATATAATTGTATTATGATCATCTATATAGAGAGAGGTGAGGCTGGATGTTAACCACCCACGCAAAACCCTAAACCTACCTCTTCAACCTGGTATCAGCCAGGTTGGGCCGCCGCCGCCCGATCCCATCTACCGCGTCGCCGCCGCCGCTTGCTACCTAGCTTCCGCGTAGCCGCTGCTGCTTGCTAGCTAGCTACGCACATACGCAGGATCCATCGAGCTTGCTAATCCATCGAGCTTGCTAGCTAGCCACGCACATACGCAGGATCCATCAACCTGCTTGCTAGCTAGCCACACGGCCGCCGCGCGAACACTACGCGTCGCCCGATCCATCCGCCGCCGCCGCCGCCGCGCGCCGCCTTCCGCGCCGCCGCCGCCGTGAGTTTCTTCTCCGCCGCCGCGCGTTGTCCTCCTCCGCGCCGCCGCGATGTCGTCTGCCGCCCTTTCGCTCTCCAACAGTGTCGGCACCATCACCTCGCCAGCAGCTGCCACCGTTCCCGCCGCCCTCGCCGTTCCGGCGATCTCCGTTCGCCTTGGCCGCCACAACTTCATGCTGTGGGGAGGCATCGCCGGCACCGTCTTTGCCGGCGCCAACCTCCATGGCTACCTGGACGGCACCACGGCGGCACCCGACAAGACCATCGCCATCGGGACTGGCGCCGCCGCGACAACCGCCGCTAATCCAGCGTATCATCATTGGTGGACTCAGGATCAGAAGGTCAAGGGCCTCCTTCTTACCTCCATGGAGGAGGACATCGCCTGTCAGCTCATCAGCTGCGAGACGGCGCAGGCGGTATGGACGGCCGTCGGTGCCATGTACGGCGCGCAGAGTCGTGCCAACGTCCGTCACATCCGGCGTCAACTCCAGACGCTGCGGAAGGAGGAGATGTCCGCGGCTGAGTACATGCACAAGATGAAGGCCCTCGCCGACACCATGGCTGCCGCCGGCTCTCCGATTCGTGATGACGAGCTCATTGATCACATCCTCACCGGACTCGGCTCCGCCTACAACTCCATCACCGCCTCCCTGGGTGTGAGTAACGCACCAATGCCCTACTCCAGCTTCTACTCGCTCGTCTTGTCGTTCGAAGCGTTGCAGGCTCAGCAAAGTGCGTCGGAGGGGTGGACTCCCTCCGCCAACGCCGTGACTCGCTCCGTCCCCTACGGCCAGGGCGGGCGTGCTCCCTACTCGGAGCCCTACCCCTCCCAGGGTGGGGGTCGCTCGGCTGACGGCAACGGCCAGCCCGGGCACGGTCGCCAAGGCGGCAACGGCGGACCCAACGGTGGCCGCGACCGCAACCCCTCCTACGCTGGCAATGGTCGGCAAAGTGGTGGGGGTAACGGCGGCAACAACGGAGGTGGTGGCCGTCGCAACAATCGGTGGTGCCCCCGGTGTCAAATTTGCAAAAACTGGGGGCATGAGGCCGATGAGTGTCGCAAGCGTATGACCAGGACCACAACGCTCGCTCCGCCAACTCGGCCTCCACCAACACCGTCGACTATCCTTGGGTACTGGACACCGGGGCTACGGATCACCTGACGAGTGATCTGGAACGCCTCCAGGTTCACGAGTGCTATGGTGGCAAGGACCAGGTTCAGGTGGCCAATGGTGCAGGTTTGTCTATTTCACACATTGGTCATTCCCGTTTACCCGGTTCATCTCTTAAACTGCGCAACATCCTTCATGTTCCACACATCAGAGAGCATCTCCTTTCTGTCTAGCGTCTTGTTTGTGATAATGACGTGTTTGTTGAGTTTCACCGTCGTCTTTTCTTTGTTAAGGACAAA